>NW_026708432.1:0-56767 GCF_902713425.1 Acipenser ruthenus | reverse complement strand
TTGACATTATTATTTATTGATTTTATTTTGTTTTATTTCTTTGATCACCAACTGCCACGACAACACACTCGTTTTTTTTTATGCAGTACTCCTGACGAACTTCACCCATGCCCGCATCGTACCGGCTCTTAAGGTAGCTTGTGTTGGAGCAGCAGGACAAGCTCGCCATCCCGCCCGCTGCTTTCCTGCATTATTGCTCACGAAAACACAACGCACCCAGGGGAGAGATACCATGGTAAATAGGTAACCTATTAGGTAACCTATTTACCATGGTATCCCTCCCCTTGCGGCGGCTGCTCTTGATCTCCCCCGGCTGCTCATGATCTCCGTGAACGCACCCGCTGTCTCCAAACCTTGCAGAGCAGCACATTGAAGCGCTTGAAAACACAGCACAACATTCCCTAATAACACTTGCAATGCATTATGACTTCAAAGGTATGACTTTAAGTCTATGACATTATTATTTATTGATTTTATTTTGTTTTATTTCTTTGATCACCAACTGCCACGACAACACACTCGTTTTTTTTATGCAGTACTCCTGACGAACTTCACCATTGCCCGCATCGTACCGGCTCTTAAGGTAGCTTGTGTTGGAGCAGCAGGACAAGCTCGCCATCCCCGCCCGCTGCTTTCCTGCATTATTGCTCACGAAAACACAACGCACCCAGGGGAGAAATAGGTAACCTATTTACCATGGTATCCCTCCCCTCGCGGCGGCTGCTCTTGATCTCCGGCTGCTCATGATCTCCGTGAACGCACCCGCTGTCTCCAAACCTTGCAGAGCAGCACATTGAAGCGCTTGAAAACACAGCACAACATTCCCTAATAACACTTGCAATGCATTATGACTTCAAAGGTATGACTTTAAGTCTATGACATTATTATTTATTGATTTTATTTTGTTTTATTTCTTTGATCACCAACTGGCCACGACAACACACTCGTTTTTTTATGCAGTACTCCTGACGAACTTCACCCATTGCCCGCATCGTACCGGCTCTTTAAGGTAGCTTGTGTTGGAGCAGCAGGACAAGCTCGCCATCCCGCCCGCTGCTTTCCTGCATTATTGCTCACGAAAAACACAACGCACCCCAGGGGAGAGATACCATGGTAAATAGGTAACCTATTTACCATGGTATCCCTCCCCTGCGGCGGCTGCTCTTGATCTCCGGCTGCTCATTGATCTCCGTGAACGGCACCCCGCTGTCTCCAAACCTTGCAGAGCAGCACATTGAAGCGCTTGAAAACACAGCACAACATTCCCTAATAACACTTGCAAGGCATTATGACTTCAAAGGTATGACTTTAAGTCTATGACATTATTATTTATGATTTTATTTTGGTTTTTATTTCTTTGATCACCAACTGCCACGACAACACACTCGTTTTATGTTATGCAGTACTCCTGACGAACTTCACCCATTGCCCGCATCGTACCGGCTCTTAAGGTAGCTTGTGTTGGAGCAGCAGGACAAGCTCGCCATCCCGCCCGCTGCTTTCCTGCATTATTGCTCACGAAAACACAACGCACCCAGGGGAGAGATACCATGGTAAATAGGTAACCTATATTACCATGGTATCCCTCCCCTGCGGCGGCTGCTCTTGATCTCCGGCTGCTCATGATCTCCGTGAAACGCACCCGCTGTCCTCCAAACCTTGCAGAGCAGCACATTGAAGCGCTTGAAAACACAGCACACAACATTCCCTAATAACACTTGCAATGCATTATGACTTCAAAGGTATGACTTTAAGTCTATGACATTATTATTTATTGATTTTATTTTGTTTTATTTCTTTGATCACCAACTGCCACGACAACACACTCGTTTTTTATGCAGTACTCCTGACGAACTTCACCCATTGCCCGCATCGTACAGGCTCTTAAGGTAGCTTGTGTTGGAGCAGCAGGACAAGCTCGCCATCCCGCCCGCTGCTTTCCTGCATTATTGCTCACGAAAACACAACGCACCCAGGGGAGAGATACCATGGTAAATAGGTAACCTATTTACCATGGTATCCCTCCCCTGCGGCGGCTGCTCTTGATCTCGGCTGCTCATGATCTCCGTGAACGCACCCGCTGTCTCCAAACCTTGCAGAGCAGCACATTGAAGCGCTTGAAAACACAGCACAACATTCCCTAATAACACTTGCAATGCATTATGACCTTCAAAGGTATGACTTTAAGTCTATGACATTATTATTTATTGATTTTATTTTGTTTTATTTCTTTGAATCACCAACTGCCACGACAACACACTCGTTTTTTGTTATGCAGTACTCCTGACGAACTTCACCCATTGCCCGCATCGTACCGGCTCTTAAGGTAGCTTGTGTTGGAGCAGCAGGACAAGCTCGCCATCCCCGCCCGCTGCTTTCCTGCATTATTGCTCACGAAAACACAACGCACCCAGGGGAGAGATACCATGGTAAATAGGTAACCTATTAGGTAACCTATTTACCATGGTATCCCTCCCCTGCGGCGGCTGCTCTTGATCTCCGGCTGCTCATGATCTCCGTGAACGCACCCCGCTGTCTCCAAACTCTTGCAGAGCAGCACATTGAAGCGCTTGAAAACACAGCACAACATTCCCTAATAACACTATGCAATGCATTATGACTTCAAAGGTATGACTTTAAGTGTATGACATTATTATTTATGGATTTTATTTTGTTTTATTTCTTTGATCACCAACTGCCACGACAACACACTCGTTTTTTTTATGCAGTACTCCTGACGAACTTCACCCATTGCCCGCATCGTAACCGGCTCTTAAGGTAGCTTGTGTTGGAGCAGCAGGACAAGCTCGCCCCAAATCCCCCCGCCCGCTGCTTTCCTGCATTATTGCTCACGAAAACACAACGCACCCAGGGAGAGATACCATGGTAAATAGGTAACCTATTTACAATGGTATCCCTCCCCTGCGGCGGCTTGCTTCTTGATCTCCGGCTGCTCATGATCTCCGTGAACGCACACCCGCTGTCTCCAAACCTTGCAGAGCAGCACATTGAAGCGCTTGAAACACAGCACAACATTCCCTAATAACACTTGCAATGCATTATGACTTCAAAGGTATGACTTTAAGTCTATGACATAATTATTTATTGATTTTATTTTGTTTTATTTCTTTGATCACCAACTGCCACGACAACACACTCGTTTTTTTATGCAGTACTCCTGACGAACTCTCCCATTGCCCGCATCGTACCGGCTCTTAAGGTAGCTTGTGTTGGAGCAGCAGGACAAGCTCGCCATCCCGCCCGCTGCTTTCCTGCAATATTGCTCACGAAAACACAACGCACCCAGGGGAGAGATACCATGGTAAATAGGTAACCTATTTACCATGGTATCCCTCCCCTGCGGCGGCTGCTCTTGATCTCCGGCTGCTCATGATCTCCGTGAACGCACCCGCTGTCTCCAAACCTTGCAGAGCACACATTGAAGCGCTTGAAAACACAGCACAACATTCCCTAATAACACTTGCAATGCATTATGACTTCAAAGGTATGACTTTAAGTCTATGACATTATTATTTATTGATTTTATTTTGTTTTATTTCTTTGATCACCAACTGCCACGACAACACACTCGTTTTTTTTATGCAGTACTCCTGACGAACTTCACCATTGCCCGCATCGTACCGGCTCTTAAGGTAGCTTGTGTTGGAGCAGCAGGACAAGCTCGCCATCCCGCCCTCTGCTTTTCCTGCATTATTGCTCACAGAAAACACAACGCACCCAGGGGAGAGATACCATGGTAAATAGGTAACCTATTTACCATGGTATCCCTCCCCTGCGGCGGCTGCTCTTGATCTCCGGCTGCTCATGATCTCCGTGAACGCACCCGCTGTCTCCAAACCTTGCAGAGCAGCACATTTGAAGCGCTTGAAAACACAGCACAACATTCCCTAATAACACTTGCAATGCATTATGACTTCAAAGGTATGACTTTAGTCTATGACATTATTATTTATTGATTTTATTTTGTTTTATTTCTTTGATCACCAACTGCCACGACAACACACTCGTTTTTTTTACGCAGTACTCCTGACGAACTTCACCCATTGCCCGCATCGTACCGGCTCTTAAGGTAGCTTGTGTTGGAGCAGCAGACAAGCTCGCCATCCCTGGCCCGCTGCTTTCCTGCATTATTGCTCACGAAAACACAACGCACCCAGGGGAGAGATACCATGGTAAATATTATAAGGTAACCTATTTACCATGGTATCCCTCCCCTGCGGCGGCTGCTCTTGATCTCCGGCTGCTCATGATCTCCGTGAACGCACCCGCTGTCTCAAAACCTTGCAGAGCAGCACAATTGAAGCGCTTGAAAACACAGCACAACATTCCTAATAACACTTGCAATGCATTATGACTTCAAAGGTATGACTTTAAGTCTATGACATTATTATTTATTGATTTTATTTTGTTTTATTTCTTTGATCACCAACTGCCACGACAACACACTCGTTTTTTTATGCAGTACTCCTGACGAACTTCACCCATTGCCCGCATCGTACCGGCTCTTAAGGTAGCTTGTGTTGGAGCAGCAGGACAAGCTCGCCATCCCGCCCGCTGCTTTTCCTGCATTATTGCTCACCAAAACACAACGCACCCAGGGGAGAGATACCATGGTAAATAGGGGAGGGATACCATGGTAAATAGGTAACCTATTTACCTTGGTATCCCTCCCCTGCGGCGGCTGCTCTTGATCTCCCGGCTGCTCATGATCTCCGTGAACGCACCCGCTGTCTCCAAACCTTGCAGAGCAGCACATTGAAGCGCTTGAAAACACAGCACAACATTCCCTAATAACACTTGCAATGCATTATGACTTCAAAGGTATGACTTTAAGTCTATGACATTATTATTTATTGATTTTATTTTGTTTTATTTCTTTGATCACCAACTGCCACGACAACACACTCGTTTTTTTATGCAGTACTCCTGACGAACTTCACAGATTGCCCGCATCATACCGGCTCTTAAGGTAGCTTGTGTTGGAGCAGCAGGACAAGCTCGCCATCCCGCCCGCTGCTTTCCTGCATTATTGCTCACGAAAACACAACGCACCCAGGGGAGAGATACCATGGTAAATAGGTAACCTATTTACCATGGTATCCCTCCCCTGCGGCGGCTGCTCTTGATCTCCGGCTGCTCATGATCTCCGTGAACGCACCCGCTGTCTCCAAACCTTGCAGAGCAGCACATTGAAGCGCTTGAAAACACAGCACAACATTCCCTAATAACACTTGCAATGCATTATGACTTCAAAGGTATGACTTTAAGTCCTATGACATTATTATTTATTGATTTTATTTTGTTTTATTTCTTTGATCACCAACTGCCACGACAACACACTCGTTTTTTTTATGCAGTACTCCTGACGAACTTCACAGATTGCCCGCATCGTACCGGCTCTTAAGGTAGCTTGTGTTGGAGCAGCAGGACAAGCTCGCCATCCCGCCCGCTGCTTTCCTGCATTATTGCTCACGAAAACAACAACGCACCCAGGGGAGAGATACCATGGTAAATAGGTAACCTATTTACCATGGTATCCCTCCCCTGCGGCGGCTGCTCTTGATCTCCGGCTGCTCATGATCTCCGTGAACGCACCCGCTGTCCTCCAAACCTTGCAGAGCAGCACATTGAAGCGCTTGAAAACACAGCACAACATTCCCTAATAACACTTGCAATGCATTATGACTTCAAAGGTATGACTTTAAGTCCATGACATTATTATTTATTGATTTTATTTTGTTTTATTTCTTTGATCACCAACTGCCACGACAACAACACTCGTTTTTTTTTATGCAGTACTCCTGACGAACTTCAACCATTGCCCGCATCGTACCGGCTCTTAAGGTAGCTTGTGTTGGAGCAGCAGGACAAGCTCGCCATCCCCGCCCGCTGCTTTCCTGCATTATTGCTCACGAAAACACAACGCACCCAGGGGAGAGATACCATGGTAAATAGGTAACCTATTAGGTAACCTATTTACCATGGTATCCCTCCCCTGCGGGCGGCTGCTCTTGATCTCCGGCTGCTCATGATCTCCGTGAACGCACCCGCTGTCTCCAAACCTTGCAGAGCAGCACATTGAAGCGCTTGAAAAACACAGCACAACATTCCCTAATAACACTTGCAATGCATTATGACTTCAAAGGTATGACTTTAAGTGTATGACATTATTATTTATTGATTTTATTTTGTTTTATTTCTTTGATCACCAACTGCCACGACAACACACTCGTTTTTTTTATGCAGTACTCCTGACGAACTTCACCCATTGCCCGCATCGTACCGGCTCTTAAGGTAGCTTGTGTTGGGAGCAGCAGGACAAGCTCGCCATCCCGCCCGCTGCTTTCCTGCATTATTGCTCACGAAAACACAACGCACCCAGGGGAGAGATACCATGGTAAATAGGTAACCTATTTACCATGGTATCCCTCCCCTGCGGCGGCTGCTCTTGATCTCCGGCTGCTCATGATCTCCGTGAACGCACCCACTGTCTCCAAACCTTGCAGAGCAGCACATTGAAGCGCTTGAAAACACAGCACAACATTCCCTAATAACACTTGCAATGCATTATGACTTCAAAGGTATGACTTTAAGTCTATGACATTATTATTTATTGATTTTATTTTGTTTTATTTCTTTGATCACCAACTGCCACGACAACACACTCGTTTTTTTTTATGCAGTACTCCCTGACGAACCTTCAACCATTGCCCGCATCGTACCGGCTCTTAAGGGTAGCTTGTGTTGGAGCAGCAGGACAAGCTCGCCATCCCCGCCCGCTGCTTTCCTGCATTATTGCTCACGAAAACACAACGCACCCAGGGGAGAGATACCATGGTAAATAGGTAACCTATTTACCATGGTATCCCTCCCCTGCGGCGGCTGCTCTTGATCTCCGGCTGCTCATGATCTCCGTGAACGCACCCACTGTCTCCAAACCTTGCAGAGCAGCACATTGAAGCGCTTGAAAACACAGCACAACATTCCCTAATAACACTTGCAATGCATTATGACTTCAAAGGTATGACTTTAAGTCTATGACATTATTATTTATTGATTTTATTTTGTTTTATTTCTTTGATCACCAACTGCCACGACAACACACTCGTTTTTTTTATGCAGTACTCCTGACGAACTTCAACCATTGCCCGCATCGTACCGGCTCTTAAGGTAGCTTGTGTTGGAGCAGCAGGACAAGCTCGCCATCCCGCCCGCTGCTTTCCTGCATTATTGCTCACGAAAACACAACGCACCCAGGGGAGAGATACCATGGTAAAATAGGTAACCTATTTACCATGGTATCCCTCCCCTGCGCGGCTGCTCTTGATCTCCGGCTGCTCATGATCTCCGTGAACGCACCCGCTGTCTCCAAACCTTGCAGAGCAGCACATTGAAGCGCTTGAAAACACAGCACAACATTCCCTAATAACACTTGCAATGCATTATGACTTCAAAGGTATGACTTTAAGTCTATGACATTATTATTTATTGATTTTATTTTGTTTTATTTCTTTGATCACCAACTGCCACGACAACACACTCGTTTTTTTTATGCAGTACTCCTGACGAACTTCACAGATTGCCCGCATCGTACCGGCTCTTAAGGTAGCTTGTGTTGGAAGCAGCAGGACAAGCTCGCCATCCCGCCCGCTGCTTTCCTGCATTATTGCTCACGAAAACACAACGCACCCAGGGGAGAGATACCATGGTAAATAGGTAACCTATTTACCATGGTATCCCTCCCCTGCGGCGGCTGCTCTTGATCTCCGGCTGCTCATGATCTCCGTGAACGCACCCGCTGTCTCCAAACCTTGCAGAGCAGCACATTGAAGCGCTTGAAAACACAGCACAACATTCCCTAATAACACTTGCAATGCATTATGACTTCAAAGGTATGACTTTAAGTCTATGACATTATTATTTATTGATTTTATTTTGTTTTATTTCTTTGATCACCAACTGCCACGACAACACACTCGTTTTTTTTATGCAGTACTCCTGACGAACTTCACAGATTGCCCGCATCGTACCGGCTCTTAAGGTAGCTTGTGTTGGAGCAGCAGGACAAGCTCGCCATCCCGCCCGCTGCTTTCCTGCATTATTGCTCACGAAAACACAACGCACCCAGGGGAGAGATACCATGGTAAATAGGTAACTTATTTACCATGGTATCCCTCCCCTGCGGCGGCTGCTCTTGATCTCCGGCTGCTCATGATCTCCGTGAACGCACCCGCTGTCTCCAAACCTTGCAGAGCAGCACATTGAAGCGCTTGAAAACACAGCACAACATTCCCTAATAACACTTGCAATGCATTATGACTTCAAAGGTATGACTTTAAGTCTATGACATTATTATTTATTGATTTTATTTTGTTTTATTTCTTTGATCACCAACTGCCACGACAACACACTCGTTTTTTTTATGCAGTACTCCTGACGAACTTCACAGATTGCCCGCATCGTACCGGCTCTTGGTAGCTTGTGTTGGAGCAGCAGGACAAGCTCGCCATCCCGCCCGCTGCTTTCCTGCATTATTGCTCACGAAAACACAACGCACCCAGGGGAGAGATACCATGGTAAATTATTATAAGGTAACCTATTTACCATGGTATCCCTCCCCTGCGGCGGCTGCTCTTGATCTCCGGCTGCTCATGATCTCCGTGAACGCACCCGCTGTCTCCAAACCTTGCAGAGCAGCACATTGAAGCGCTTGAAAACACAGCACAACATTCCCTAATAACACTTGCAATGCATTATTACTTCAAAGGTATGACTTTAAGTCTATGACATTATTATTTATTGATTTTATTTTGTTTTATTTCTTTTGATCACCAACTGCCACGACAACACACTCGTTTTTTTTATGCAGTACTCCTGACGAACTTTCACCCATTGCCCGCATCGTACCGGCTCTTAAGGTAGCTTGTGTTGGAGCAGCAGGACAAGCTCGCCATCCCGCCCGCTGCTTTCCTGCATTATTGCTCACGAAAACACAACGCACCCAGGGGAGAGATACCATGGTAAATAGGTAACCTATTTACCATGGTATCCCTCCCCTGCGGCGGCTGCTCTTGATCTCCGGCTGCTCATGATCTCCGTGAACGCACCCACTGTCTCCAAACCTTGCAGAGCAGCACATTGAAGCGCTTGAAAACACAGCACAACATTCCCTAATAACACTTGCAATGCATTATGACTTCAAAGGTATGACTTTAAGTCTATGACATTATTATTTATTGATTTTATTTTGTTTTATTTCTTTGATCACCAACTGCCACGACAACACACTCGTTTTTTTTATGCAGTACTCCTGACGAACTTCAACCATTGCCCGCATCGTACCGGCTCTTAAGATAGCTTGTGTTGGAGCAGCAGGACAAGCTCGCCATCCCGCCCGCTGCTTTCCTGCATTATTGCTCACGAAAACACAACGCACCCAGGGGAGAGATACCATGGTAAATAGGTAACCTATTAGGTAACCTATTTACCATGGTATCCCTCCCCTGCGGCGGCTGCTCTTGATCTCCGGCTGCTCATGATCTCCGTGAACGCACCCGCTGTCTCCAAACCTTGCAGAGCAGCACATTGAAGCGCTTGAAAACACAGCACAACATTCCCTAATAACACTTGCAATGCATTATGACTTCAAAGGTATGACTTTAAGTCTATGACATTATTATTTATTTGATTTTATTTTGTTTTATTTCTTTGATCACCAACTGCCACGACAACACACTCGTTTTTTTATGCAGTACTCCTGACGAACTTCACAGATTGCCCGCATCATACCGGCTCTTAAGGTAGCTTGTGTTGGAGCAGCAGGACAAGCTCGCCATCCCGCCCGCTGCTTTCCTGCATTATTGCTCACGAAAATCACAACGCACCCAGGGGAGAGATACCATGGTAAATAGGTAACCTATTTACCATGGTATCCCTCCCCTGCGGCGGCTGCTCTTGATCTCCGGCTGCTCATGATCTCCGTGAACGCACCAGCTGTCTCCAAACCTTGCAGAGCAGCACATTGAAGCGGCTTGAAAACACAGCACAACATTCCCTAATAACACTTGCAATGCATTATGACTTCAAAGGTATGACTTTAAGTCCATGACATTATTATTTATTGATTTTATTTTGTTTTATTTCTTTGATCACCAACTGCCACGACAACACACTCGTTTTTTTATGCAGTACTCCTGACGAACTTCACAGATTGCCTCGCATCGTACCGGCTCTTAAGGTAGCTTGTGTTGGAGCAGCAGGACAAGCTCGCCATCCCCGCCCGCTGCTTTCCTGCATTATTGCTCACGAAAAACACAACGCACCCAGGGGAGAGATACCATGGTAAATAGGTAACCTATTTACCATGGTATCCCTCCCCTGCGGCGGCTGCTCTTGATCTCCGGCTGCTCATGATCTCCGTGAACGCACCCCGCTGTCTCCAAACCTTGCAGAGCAGCACATTGAAGCGCTTGAAAACACAGCACAACATTCCCTAATAACACTTGCAATGCATTATGACTTCAAAGGTATGACTTTAAGTCTATGACATTATTATTTATTGATTTTATTTTGTTTTATTTCTTTGATCACCAACTGCCACGACAACACACTCGTTTTTTTTTTATGCAGTACTCCTGACGAACTTCAACCATTGCCCGCATCGTACCCGGCTCTTAAGGTAGCTTGTGTTGGAGCAGCAGGACAAGCTCGCCATCCCCGCCCGCTGCTTTCCTGCATTATTGCTCACGAAAACACAACGCACCCAGGGGAGAGATACCATGGTAAATAGGTAACCTATTAGGTAACCTATTTACCATGGTATCCCTCCCCTGCGGCGGCTGCTCTTGATCTCCGGCTGCTCATGATCTCCGTGAACGCACCCAGCTGTCTCCAAACCTTGCAGAGCAGAAACCTTGCAGAGCAGCACATTGAAGCGCTTGAAAACACAGCACAACATTCCCTAATAACACTTGCAATGCATTATGACTTCAAAGGTATGACTTTAAGTGTATGACATTATTATTTATTGATTTTATTTTGTTTTATTTCTTTGATCACCAACTGCCACGACAACACACTCGTTTTTTTTATGCAGTACTCCTGACGAACTTCACCCATTGCCCGCATCGTACCGGCTCTTAAGGTAGCTTGTGTTGGAGCAGCAGGACAAGCTCGCCATCCCGCCCGCTGCTTTCCTGCATTATTGCTCACGAAAACACAACGCACCCAGGGGAGAGATACCATGGTAAATAGGTAACCTATTTACCATGGTATCCCTCCCCTGCGGCGGCTGCTCTTGATCTCCGGCTGCTCATGATCTCCGTGAACGCACCCACTGTCTCCAAACCTTGCAGAGCAGCACATTGAAGCGCTTGAAAACACAGCACAACATTCCCTAATAACACTTGCAATGCATTATGACTTCAAAGGTATGACTTTAAGTCTATGACATTATTATTTATTGATTTTATTTTGTTTTATTTCTTTGATCACCAACTGCCACGACAACACACTCGTTTTTTTTTATGCAGTACTCCTGACGAACTTCAACCATTGCCCGCATCGTACCGGCTCTTAAGGTAGCTTGTGTTGGAGCAGCAGGACAAGCTCGCCATCCCGCCCGCTGCTTTCCTGCATTATTGCTCACGAAAACACAACGCACCCAGGGGAGAGATACCATGGTAAATAGGTAACCTATTTACCATGGTATCCCTCCCCTGCGGCGGCTGCTCTTGATCTCCGGCTGCTCATGATCTCCGTGAACGCACCCGCTGTCTCCAAACCTTGCAGAGCAGCACATTGAAGCGCTTGAAAACACAGCACAACATTCCCTAATAACACTTGCAATGCATTATGACTTCAAAGGTATGACTTTAAGTCTATGACATTATTATTTATTGATTTTATTTTGTTTTATTTCTTTGATCACCAACTGCCACGACAACACACTCGTTTTTTTTATGCAGTACTCCTGACGAACTTCACAGATTGCCCGCATCGTACCGGCTCTTAAGGTAGCTTGTGTTGGAGCAGCAGGACAAGCTCGCCATCCCGCCCGCTGCTTTCCTGCATTATTGCTCACGAAAACACAACGCACCCAGGGGAGAGATACCATGGTAAATAGGTAACCTATTTACCATGGTATCCCTCCCCTGCGGCGGCTGCTCTTGATCTCCGGCTGCTCATGATCTCCGTGAACGCACCCGCTGTCTCCAAACCTTGCAGAGCAGCACATTGAAGCGCTTGAAAACACAGCACAACATTCCCTAATAACACTTGCAATGCATTATGACTTCAAAGGTATGACTTTAAGTCTATGACATTATTATTTATTGATTTTATTTTGTTTTATTTCTTTGATCACCAACTGCCACGACAACACACTCGTTTTTTTTATGCAGTACTCCTGACGAACTTCACAGATTGCCCGCATCGTACCGGCTCTTGGTAGCTTGTGTTGGAGCAGCAGGACAAGCTCGCCATCCCGCCCGCTGCTTTCCTGCATTATTGCTCACGAAAACACAACGCACCCAGGGGAGAGATACCATGGTAAATTATTATAAGGTAACCTATTTACCATGGTATCCCTCCCCTGCGGCGGCTGCTCTTGATCTCCGGCTGCTCATGATCTCCGTGAACGCACCCGCTGTCTCCAAACCTTGCAGAGCAGCACATTGAAGCGCTTGAAAACACAGCACAACATTCCCTAATAACACTTGCAATGCATTATTACTTCAAAGGTATGACTTTAAGTCTATGACATTATTATTTATTGATTTTATTTTGTTTTATTTCTTTGATCACCAACTGCCACGACAACACACTCGTTTTTTTTATGCAGTACTCCTGACGAACTTCACCCATTGCCCGCATCGTACCGGCTCTTAAGGTAGCTTGTGTTGGAGCAGCAGGACAAGCTCGCCATCCCGCCCGCTGCTTTCCTGCATTATTGCTCACCAAAACACAACGCACCCAGGGGAGAGATACCATGGTAAATAGGTAACCTATTTACCATGGTATCCCTCCCCTGCGGCGGCTGCTCTTGATCTCCGGCTGCTCATGATCTCCGTGAACGCACCCGCTGTCTCCAAACCTTGCAGAGCAGCACATTGAAGCGCTTGAAAACACAGCACAACATTCCCTAATAACACTTGCAATGCATTATGACTTCAAAGGTATGACTTTAAGTCTATGACATTATTATTTATTGATTTTATTTTGTTTTATTTCTTTGATCACCAACTGCCACGACAACACACTCGTTTTTTTTATGCAGTACTCCTGACGAACTTCACCCATTGCCCGCATCGTACCGGCTCTTAAGGTAGCTTGTGTTGGAGCAGCAGGACAAGCTCGCCATCCCGCCCGCTGCTTTCCTGCATTATTGCTCACGAAAACACAACGCACCCAGGGGAGAGATACCATGGTAAATAGGTAACCTATTTACCATGGTATCCCTC
The DNA here is from genome assembly GCF_902713425.1 of Acipenser ruthenus. Taxonomy (NCBI): domain Eukaryota; kingdom Metazoa; phylum Chordata; class Actinopteri; order Acipenseriformes; family Acipenseridae; genus Acipenser; species Acipenser ruthenus. The sequence continues at coordinate 43,286 of NW_026708432.1, read as the reverse complement.
CCCTGCGGCGGCTGCTCTTGATCTCCGGCTGCTCATGATCTCCGTGAACGCACCCGCTGTCTCCAAACCTTGCAGAGCAGCACATTGAAGCGCTTGAAAACACAGCACAACATTCCCTAATAACACTTGCAATGCATTATGACTTCAAAGGTATGACTTTAAGTCTATGACATTATTATTTATTGATTTTATTTTGTTTTATTTCTTTGATCACCAACTGCCACGACAACACACTCGTTTTTTTTTTATGCAGTACTCCTGACGAACTTCACCCATTGCCCGCATCGTACCGGCTCTTAAGGTAGCTTGTGTTGGAGCAGCAGGACAAGCTCGCCATCCCGCCCGCTGCTTTCCTGCATTATTGCTCACGAAAACACAACGCACCCAGGGGAGAGATACCATGGTAAATAGGTAACCTATTTACCATGGTATCCCTCCCCTGCGGCGGCTGCTCTTGATCTCCGGCTGCTCATGATCTCCGTGAACGCACCCGCTGTCTCCAAACCTTGCAGAGCAGCACATTGAAGCGCTTGAAAACACAGCACAACATTCCCTAATAACACTTGCAATGCATTATGACTTCAAAGGTATGACTTTAAGTGTATGACATTATTATTTATTGATTTTATTTTGTTTTATTTCTTTGATCACCAACTGCCACGACAACACACTCGTTTTTTTTATGCAGTACTCCTGACGAACTTCACCCATTGCCCGCATCGTACCGGCTCTTAAGGTAGCTTGTGTTGGAGCAGCAGGACAAGCTCGCCATCCCGCCCGCTGCTTTCCTGCATTATTGCTCACGAAAACACAACGCACCCAGGGGAGAGATACCATGGTAAATAGGTAACCTATTTACCATGGTATCCCTCCCCTGCGGCGGCTGCTCTTGATCTCCGGCTGCTCATGATCTCCGTGAACGCACCCGCTGTCTCCAAACCTTGCAGAGCAGCACATTGAAGCGCTTGAAAACACAGCACAACATTCCCTAATAACACTTGCAATGCATTATGACTTCAAAGGTATGACTTTAAGTCTATGACATTATTATTTATTGATTTTATTTTGTTTTATTTCTTTGATCACCAACTGCCACGACAACACACTCGTTTTTTTATGCAGTACTCCTGACGAACTTCACCCATTGCCCGCATCGTACCGGCTCTTAAGGTAGCTTGAGTTGGAGCAGCAGGACAAGCTCGCCATCCCGCCCGCTGCTTTCCTGCATTATTGCTCACGAAAACACAACGCACCCAGGGGAGAGATAGGTAACCTATTTACCATGGTATCCCTCCCCTGCGGCGGCTGCTCTTGATCTCCGGCTGCTCATGATCTCCGTGAACGCACCCGCTGTCTCCAAACCTTGCAGAGCAGCACATTGAAGCGCTTGAAAACACAGCACAACATTCCCTAATAACACTTGCAATGCATTATGACTTCAAAGGTATGACTTTAAGTCTATGACATTATTATTTATTGATTTTATTTTGTTTTATTTCTTTGATCACCAACTGCCACGACAACACACTCGTTTTTTTTTATGCAGTACTCCTGACGAACTTCACCCATTGCCCGCATCGTACCGGCTCTTAAGGTAGCTTGTGTTGGAGCAGCAGGACAAGCTCGCCATCCCGCCCGCTGCTTTCCTGCATTATTGCTCACGAAAACACAACGCACCCAGGGGAGAGATACCATGGTAAATAGGTAACCTATTTACCATGGTATCCCTCCCCTGCGGCGGCTGCTCTTGATCTCCGGCTGCTCATGATCTCCGTGAACGCACCCGCTGTCTCCAAACCTTGCAGAGCAGCACATTGAAGCGCTTGAAAACACAGCACAACATTCCCTAATAACACTTGCAATGCATTATGACTTCAAAGGTATGACTTTAAGTCTATGACATTATTATTTATTGATTTTATTTTGTTTTATTTCTTTGATCACCAACTGCCAAGACAACACACTCGTTTTTTTATGCAGTACTCCTGACGAACTTCACAGATTGCCCGCATCATACCGGCTCTTAAGGTAGCTTGTGTTGGAGCAGCAGGACAAGCTCGCCATCCCGCCCGCTGCTTTCCTGCATTATTGCTCACGAAAACACAACGCACCCAGGGGAGAGATACCATGGTAAATAGGTAACCTATTTACCATGGTATCCCTCCCCTGCGGCGGCTGCTCTTGATCTCCGGCTGCTCATGATCTCCGTGAACGCACCCGCTGTCTCCAAACCTTGCAGAGCAGCACATTGAAGCGCTTGAAAACACAGCACAACATTCCCTAATAACACTTGCAATGCATTATGACTTCAAAGGTATGACTTTAAGTCCATGACATTATTATTTATTGATTTTATTTTGTTTTATTTCTTTGATCACCAACTGCCACGACAACACACTCGTTTTTTTTATGCAGTACTCCTGACGAACTTCACAGATTGCCCGCATCGTACCGGCTCTTAAGGTAGCTTGTGTTGGAGCAGCAGGACAAGCTCGCCATCCCGCCCGCTGCTTTCCTGCATTATTGCTCACGAAAACACAACGCACCCAGGGGAGAGATACCATGGTAAATAGGTAACCTATTTACCATGGTATCCCTCCCCTGCGGCGGCTGCTCTTGATCTCCGGCTGCTCATGATCTCCGTGAACGCACCCGCTGTCTCCAAACCTTGCAGAGCAGCACATTGAAGCGCTTGAAAACACAGCACAACATTCCCTAATAACACTTGCAATGCATTATGACTTCAAAGGTATGACTTTAAGTCTATGACATTATTATTTATTGATTTTATTTTGTTTTATTTCTTTGATCACCAACTGCCACGACAACACACTCGTTTTTTTTTATGCAGTACTCCTGACGAACTTCAACCATTGCCCGCATCGTACCGGCTCTTAAGGTAGCTTGTGTTGGAGCAGCAGGACAAGCTCGCCATCCCGCCCGCTGCTTTCCTGCATTATTGCTCACGAAAACACAACGCACCCAGGGGAGAGATACCATGGTAAATAGGTAACCTATTAGGTAACCTATTTACCATGGTATCCCTTCCCTGCGGCGGCTGCTCTTGATCTCCGGCTGCTCATGATCTCCGTGAACGCACCCGCTGTCTCCAAACCTTGCAGAGCAGCACATTGAAGCGCTTGAAAACACAGCACAACATTCCCTAATAACACTTGCAATGCATTATGACTTCAAAGGTATGACTTTAAGTGTATGACATTATTATTTATTGATTTTATTTTGTTTTATTTCTTTGATCACCAACTGCCACGACAACACACTCGTTTTTTTTATGCAGTACTCCTGACGAACTTCACCCATTGCCCGCATCGTACCGGCTCTTAAGGTAGCTTGTGTTGGAGCAGCAGGACAAGCTCGCCATCCCGCCCGCTGCTTTCCTGCATTATTGCTCACGAAAACACAACGCACCCAGGGGAGAGATACCATGGTAAATAGGTAACCTATTTACCATGGTATCCCTCCCCTGCGGCGGCTGCTCTTGATCTCCGGCTGCTCATGATCTCCGTGAACGCACCCACTGTCTCCAAACCTTGCAGAGCAGCACATTGAAGCGCTTGAAAACACAGCACAACATTCCCTAATAACACTTGCAATGCATTATGACTTCAAAGGTATGACTTTAAGTCTATGACATTATTATTTATTGATTTTATTTTGTTTTATTTCTTTGATCACCAACTGCCACGACAACACACTCGTTTTTTTTTATGCAGTACTCCTGACGAACTTCAACCATTGCCCGCATCGTACCGGCTCTTAAGGTAGCTTGTGTTGGAGCAGCAGGACAAGCTCGCCATCCCGCCCGCTGCTTTCCTGCATTATTGCTCACGAAAACACAACGCACCCAGGGGAGAGATACCATGGTAAATAGGTAACCTATTTACCATGGTATCCCTCCCCTGCGGCGGCTGCTCTTGATCTCCGGCTGCTCATGATCTCCGTGAACGCACCCGCTGTCTCCAAACCTTGCAGAGCAGCACATTGAAGCGCTTGAAAACACAGCACAACATTCCCTAATAACACTTGCAATGCATTATGACTTCAAAGGTATGACTTTAAGTCTATGACATTATTATTTATTGATTTTATTTTGTTTTATTTCTTTGATCACCAACTGCCACGACAACACACTCGTTTTTTTATGCAGTACTCCTGACGAACTTCACAGATTGCCCGCATCATACCGGCTCTTAAGGTAGCTTGTGTTGGAGCAGCAGGACAAGCTCGCCATCCCGCCCGCTGCTTTCCTGCATTATTGCTCACGAAAACACAACGCACCCAGGGGAGAGATACCATGGTAAATAGGTAACCTATTTACCATGGTATCCCTCCCCTGCGGCGGCTGCTCTTGATCTCCGGCTGCTCATGATCTCCGTGAACGCACCCGCTGTCTCCAAACCTTGCAGAGCAGCACATTGAAGCGCTTGAAAACACAGCACAACATTCCCTAATAACACTTGCAATGCATTATGACTTCAAAGGTATGACTTTAAGTCCATGACATTATTATTTATTGATTTTATTTTGTTTTATTTCTTTGATCACCAACTGCCACGACAACACACTCGTTTTTTTTATGCAGTACTCCTGACGAACTTCACAGATTGCCCGCATCGTACCGGCTCTTAAGGTAGCTTGTGTTGGAGCAGCAGGACAAGCTCGCCATCCCGCCCGCTGCTTTCCTGCATTATTGCTCACGAAAACACAACGCACCCAGGGGAGAGATACCATGGTAAATAGGTAACCTATTTACCATGGTATCCCTCCCCTGCGGCGGCTGCTCTTGATCTCCGGCTGCTCATGATCTCCGTGAACGCACCCGCTGTCTCCAAACCTTGCAGAGCAGCACATTGAAGCGCTTGAAAACACAGCACAACATTCCCTAATAACACTTGCAATGCATTATGACTTCAAAGGTATGACTTTAAGTCTATGACATTATTATTTATTGATTTTATTTTGTTTTATTTCTTTGATCACCAACTGCCACGACAACACACTCGTTTTTTTTTATGCAGTACTCCTGACGAACTTCACCCATTGCCCGCATCGTACCGGCTCTTAAGGTAGCTTGTGTTGGAGCAGCAGGACAAGCTCGCCATCCCGCCCGCTGCTTTCCTGCATTATTGCTCACGAAAACACAACGCACCCAGGGGAGAGATACCATGGTAAATAGGTAACCTATTAGGTAACCTATTTACCATGGTATCCCTCCCCTGCGGCGGCTGCTCTTGATCTCCGGCTGCTCATGATCTCCGTGAACGCACCCGCTGTCTCCAAACCTTGCAGAGCAGCACATTGAAGCGCTTGAAAACACAGCACAACATTCCCTAATAACACTTGCAATGCATTATGACTTCAAAGGTATGACTTTAAGTGTATGACATTATTATTTATTGATTTTATTTTGTTTTATTTCTTTGATCACCAACTGCCACGACAACACACTCGTTTTTTTTATGCAGTACTCCTGACGAACTTCACCCATTGCCCGCATCGTACCGGCTCTTAAGGTAGCTTGTGTTGGAGCAGCAGGACAAGCTCGCCATCCCGCCCGCTGCTTTCCTGCATTATTGCTCACGAAAACACAACGCACCCAGGGGAGAGATACCATGGTAAATAGGTAACCTATTTACCATGGTATCCCTCCCCTGCGGCGGCTGCTCTTGATCTCCGGCTGCTCATGATCTCCGTGAACGCACCCACTGTCTCCAAACCTTGCAGAGCAGCACATTGAAGCGCTTGAAAACACAGCACAACATTCCCTAATAACACTTGCAATGCATTATGACTTCAAAGGTATGACTTTAAGTCTATGACATTATTATTTATTGATTTTATTTTGTTTTATTTCTTTGATCACCAACTGCCACGACAACACACTCGTTTTTTTTTATGCAGTACTCCTGACGAACTTCAACCATTGCCCGCATCGTACCGGCTCTTAAGGTAGCTTGTGTTGGAGCAGCAGGACAAGCTCGCCATCCCGCCCGCTGCTTTCCTGCATTATTGCTCACGAAAACACAACGCACCCAGGGGAGAGATACCATGGTAAATAGGTAACCTATTTACCATGGTATCCCTCCCCTGCGGCGGCTGCTCTTGATCTCCGGCTGCTCATGATCTCCGTGAACGCACCCGCTGTCTCCAAACCTTGCAGAGCAGCACATTGAAGCGCTTGAAAACACAGCACAACATTCCCTAATAACACTTGCAATGCATTATGACTTCAAAGGTATGACTTTAAGTCTATGACATTATTATTTATTGATTTTATTTTGTTTTATTTCTTTGATCACCAACTGCCACGACAACACACTCGTTTTTTTATGCAGTACTCCTGACGAACTTCACAGATTGCCCGCATCATACCGGCTCTTAAGGTAGCTTGTGTTGGAGCAGCAGGACAAGCTCGCCATCCCGCCCGCTGCTTTCCTGCATTATTGCTCACGAAAACACAACGCACCCAGGGGAGAGATACCATGGTAAATAGGTAACCTATTTACCATGGTATCCCTCCCCTGCGGCGGCTGCTCTTGATCTCCGGCTGCTCATGATCTCCGTGAACGCACCCGCTGTCTCCAAACCTTGCAGAGCAGCACATTGAAGCGCTTGAAAACACAGCACAACATTCCCTAATAACACTTGCAATGCATTATGACTTCAAAGGTATGACTTTAAGTGTATGACATTATTATTTATTGATTTTATTTTGTTTTATTTCTTTGATCACCAACTGCCACGACAACACACTCGTTTTTTTTATGCAGTACTCCTGACGAACTTCACCCATTGCCCGCATCGTACCGGCTCTTAAGGTAGCTTGTGTTGGAGCAGCAGGACAAGCTCGCCATCCCGCCCGCTGCTTTCCTGCATTATTGCTCACGAAAACACAACGCACCCAGGGGAGAGATACCATGGTAAATAGGTAACCTATTTACCATGGTATCCCTCCCCTGCGGCGGCTGCTCTTGATCTCCGGCTGCTCATGATCTCCGTGAACGCACCCGCTGTCTCCAAACCTTGCAGAGCAGCACATTGAAGCGCTTGAAAACACAGCACAACATTCCCTAATAACACTTGCAATGCATTATGACTTCAAAGGTATGACTTTAAGTCTATGACATTATTATTTATTGATTTTATTTTGTTTTATTTCTTTGATCACCAACTGCCACGACAACACACTCGTTTTTTTTATGCAGTACTCCTGACGAACTTCACAGATTGCCCGCATCGTACCGGCTCTTAAGGTAGCTTGTGTTGGAGCAGCAGGACAAGCTCGCCATCCCGCCCGCTGCTTTCCTGCATTATTGCTCACGAAAACACAACGCACCCAGGGGAGAGATACCATGGTAAATAGGTAACCTATTTACCATGGTATCCCTCCCCTGCGGCGGCTGCTCTTGATCTCCGGCTGCTCATGATCTCCGTGAACGCACCCGCTGTCTCCAAACCTTGCAGAGCAGCACATTGAAGCGCTTGAAAACACAGCACAACATTCCCTAATAACACTTGCAATGCATTATGACTTCAAAGGTATGAATTTAAGTCTATGACATTATTATTTATTGATTTTATTTTGTTTTATTTCTTTTATCACCAACTGCCACGACAACACACTCGTTTTTTTTATGCAGTACTCCTGACGAACTTCACAGATTGCCCGCATCGTACCGGCTCTTGGTAGCTTGTGTTGGAGCAGCAGGACAAGCTCGCCATCCCGCCCGCTGCTTTCCTGCATTATTGCTCACGAAAACACAACGCACCCAGGGGAGAGATACCATGGTAAATTATTATAAGGTAACCTATTTACCATGGTATCCCTCCCCTGCGGCGGCTGCTCTTGATCTCCGGCTGCTCATGATCTCCGTGAACGCACCCGCTGTCTCCAAACCTTGCAGAGCAGCACATTGAAGCGCTTGAAAACACAGCACAACATTCCCTAATAACACTTGCAATGCATTATTACTTCAAAGGTATGACTTTAAGTCTATGACATTATTATTTATTGATTTTATTTTGTTTTATTTCTTTGATCACCAACTGCCACGACAACACACTCGTTTTTTTTATGCAGTACTCCTGACGAACTTCACCCATTGCCCGCATCGTACCGGCTCTTAAGGTAGCTTGTGTTGGAGCAGCAGGACAAGCTCGCCATCCCGCCCGCTGCTTTCCTGCATTATTGCTCACCAAAACACAACGCACCCAGGGGAGAGATACCATGGTAAATAGGTAACCTATTTACCATGGTATCCCTCCCCTGCGGCGGCTGCTCTTGATCTCCGGCTGCTCATGATCTCCGTGAACGCACCCGCTGTCTCCAAACCTTGCAGAGCAGCACATTGAAGCGCTTGAAAACACAGCACAACATTCCCTAATAACACTTGCAATGCATTATGACTTCAAAGGTATGACTTTAAGTCTATGACATTATTATTTATTGATTTTATTTTGTTTTATTTCTTTGATCACCAACTGCCACGACAACACACTCGTTTTTTTTATGCAGTACTCCTGACGAACTTCACCCATTGCCCGCATCGTACCGGCTCTTAAGGTAGCTTGTGTTGGAGCAGCAGGACAAGCTCGCCATCCCGCCCGCTGCTTTCCTGCATTATTGCTCACGAAAACACAACGCACCCAGGGGAGAGATACCATGGTAAATAGGTAACCTATTTACCATGGTATCCCTCCCCTGCGGCGGCTGCTCTTGATCTCCGGCTGCTCATGATCTCCGTGAACGCACCCGCTGTCTCCAAACCTTGCAGAGCAGCACATTGAAGCGCTTGAAAACACAGCACAACATTCCCTAATAACACTTGCAATGCATTATGACTTCAAAGGTATGACTTTAAGTCTATGACATTATTATTTATTGATTTTATTTTGTTTTATTTCTTTGATCACCAACTGCCACGACAACACACTCGTTTTTTTTTTATGCAGTACTCCTGACGAACTTCACCCATTGCCCGCATCGTACCGGCTCTTAAGGTAGCTTGTGTTGGAGCAGCAGGACAAGCTCGCCATCCCGCCCGCTGCTTTCCTGCATTATTGCTCACGAAAACACAACGCACCCAGGGGAGAGATACCATGGTAAATAGGTAACCTATTTACCATGGTATCCCTCCCCTGCGGCGGCTGCTCTTGATCTCCGGCTGCTCATGATCTCCGTGAACGCACCCGCTGTCTCCAAACCTTGCAGAGCAGCACATTGAAGCGCTTGAAAACACAGCACAACATTCCCTAATAACACTTGCAATGCATTATGACTTCAAAGGTATGACTTTAAGTCTATGACATTATTATTTATTGATTTTATTTTGTTTTATTTCTTTGATCACCAACTGCCACGACAACACACTCGTTTTTTTTATGCAGTACTCCTGACGAACTTCACCCATTGCCCGCATCGTACCGGCTCTTAAGGTAGCTTGTGTTGGAGCAGCAGGACAAGCTCGCCATCCCGCCCGCTGCTTTCCTGCATTATTGCTCACGAAAACACAACGCACCCAGGGGAGAGATACCATGGTAAATAGGTAACCTATTTACCATGGTATCCCTCCCCTGCGGCGGCTGCTCTTGATCTCCGGCTGCTCATGATCTCCGTGAACGCACCCGCTGTCTCCAAACCTTGCAGAGCAGCACATTGAAGCGCTTGAAAACACAGCACAACATTCCCTAATAACACTTGCAATGCATTATGACTTCAAAGGTATGACTTTAAGTCTATGACATTATTATTTATTGATTTTATTTTGTTTTATTTCTTTGATCACCAACTGCCACGACAACACACTCGTTTTTTTTTTATGCAGTACTCCTGACGAACTTCACCCATTGCCCGCATCGTACCGGCTCTTAAGGTAGCTTGTGTTGGAGCAGCAGGACAAGCTCGCCATCCCGCCCGCTGCTTTCCTGCATTATTGCTCACGAAAACACAACGCACCCAGGGGAGAGATACCATGGTAAATAGGTAACCTATTTACCATGGTATCCCTCCCCTGCGGCGGCTGCTCTTGATCTCCGGCTGCTCATGATCTCCGTGAACGCACCCGCTGTCTCCAAACCTTGCAGAGCAGCACATTGAAGCGCTTGAAAACACAGCACAACATTCCCTAATAACACTTGCAATGCATTATGACTTCAAAGGTATGACTTTAAGTCTATGACATTATTATTTATTGATTTTATTTTGTTTTATTTCTTTGATCACCAACTGCCACGACAACACACTCGTTTTTTTTATGCAGTACTCCTGACGAACTTCACCCATTGCCCGCATCGTACCGGCTCTTAAGGTAGCTTGTGTTGGAGCAGCAGGACAAGCTCGCCATCCCGCCCGCTGCTTTCCTGCATTATTGCTCACGAAAACACAACGCACCCAGGGGAGAGATACCATGGTAAATAGGTAACCTATTTACCATGGTATCCCTCCCCTGCGGCGGCTGCTCTTGATCTCCGGCTGCTCATGATCTCCGTGAACGCACCCGCTGTCTCCAAACCTTGCAGAGCAGCACATTGAAGCGCTTGAAAACACAGCACAACATTCCCTAATAACACTTGCAATGCATTATGACTTCAAAGGTATGACTTTAAGTCTATGACATTATTATTTATTGATTTTATTTTGTTTTATTTCTTTGATCACCAACTGCCACGACAACACACTCGTTTTTTTTTTATGCAGTACTCCTGACGAACTTCACCCATTGCCCGCATCGTACCGGCTCTTAAGGTAGCTTGTGTTGGAGCAGCAGGACAAGCTCGCCATCCCGCCCGCTGCTTTCCTGCATTATTGCTCACGAAAACACAACGCACCCAGGGGAGAGATACCATGGTAAATAGGTAACCTATTTACCATGGTATCCCTCCCCTGCGGCGGCTGCTCTTGATCTCCGGCTGCTCATGATCTCCGTGAACGCACCCGCTGTCTCCAAACCTTGCAGAGCAGCACATTGAAGCGCTTGAAAACACAGCACAACATTCCCTAATAACACTTGCAATGCATTATGACTTCAAAGGTATGACTTTAAGTCTATGACATTATTATTTATTGATTTTATTTTGTTTTATTTCTTTGATCACCAACTGCCACGACAACACACTCGTTTTTTTTATGCAGTACTCCTGACGAACTTCACCCATTGCCCGCATCGTACCGGCTCTTAAGGTAGCTTGTGTTGGAGCAGCAGGACAAGCTCGCCATCCCGCCCGCTGCTTTCCTGCATTATTGCTCACGAAAACACAACGCACCCAGGGGAGAGATACCATGGTAAATAGGTAACCTATTTACCATGGTATCCCTCCCCTGCGGCGGCTGCTCTTGATCTCCGGCTGCTCATGATCTCCGTGAACGCACCCGCTGTCTCCAAACCTTGCAGAGCAGCACATTGAAGCGCTTGAAAACACAGCACAACATTCCCTAATAACACTTGCAATGCATTATGACTTCAAAGGTATGACTTTAAGTCTATGACATTATTATTTATTGATTTTATTTTGTTTTATTTCTTTGATCACCAACTGCCACGACAACACACTCGTTTTTTTTTTATGCAGTACTCCTGACGAACTTCACCCATTGCCCGCATCGTACCGGCTCTTAAGGTAGCTTGTGTTGGAGCAGCAGGACAAGCTCGCCATCCCGCCCGCTGCTTTCCTGCATTATTGCTCACGAAAACACAACGCACCCAGGGGAGAGATACCATGGTAAATAGGTAACCTATTTACCATGGTATCCCTCCCCTGCGGCGGCTGCTCTTGATCTCAGGCTGCTCATGATCTCCGTGAACGCACCCGCTGTCTCCAAACCTTGCAGAGCAGCACATTGAAGCGCTTGAAAACACAGCACAACATTCCCTAATAACACTTGCAATGCATTATGACTTCAAAGGTATGACTTTAAGTGTATGACATTATTATTTATTGATTTTATTTTGTTTTATTTCTTTGATCACCAACTGCCACGACAACACACTCGTTTTTTTTATGCAGTACTCCTGACGAACTTCACCCATTGCCCGCATCGTACCGGCTCTTAAGGTAGCTTGTGTTGGAGCAGCAGGACAAGCTCGCCATCCCGCCCGCTGCTTTCCTGCATTATTGCTCACGAAAACACAACGCACCCAGGGGAGAGATACCATGGTAAATAGGTAACCTATTTACCATGGTATCCCTCCCCTGCGGCGGCTGCTCTTGATCTCCGGCTGCTCATGATCTCCGTGAACGCACCCGCTGTCTCCAAACCTTGCAGAGCAGCACATTGAAGCGCTTGAAAACACAGCACAACATTCCCTAATAACACTTGCAATGCATTATGACTTCAAAGGTATGACTTTAAGTCTATGACATTATTATTTATTGATTTTATTTTGTTTTATTTCTTTGATCACCAACTGCCACGACAACACACTCGTTTTTTTATGCATTACTCCTGACGAACTTCACCCATTGCCCGCATCGTACCGGCTCTTAAGGTAGCTTGTGTTGGAGCAGCAGGACAAGCTCGCCATCCCGCCCGCTGCTTTCCTGCATTATTGCTCACGAAAACACAACGCACCCAGGGGAGAGATACCATGGTAAATAGGTAACCTATTTACCATGGTATCCCTCCCCTGCGGCGGCTGCTCTTGATCTCCGGCTGCTCATGATCTCCGTGAACGCACCCGCTGTCTCCAAACCTTGCAGAGCAGCACATTGAAGCGCTTGAAAACACAGCACAACATTCCCTAATAACACTTGCAATGCATTATGACTTCAAAGGTATGACTTTAAGTCTATGACATTATTATTTATTGATTTTATTTTGTTTTATTTCTTTGATCACCAACTGCCACGACAACACACTCGTTTTTTTTATGCAGTACTCCTGACGAACTTCACCCATTGCCCGCATCGTACCGGCTCTTAAGGTAGCTTGTGTTGGAGCAGCAGGACAAGCTCGCCATCCCGCCCACTGCTTTCCTGCATTATTGCTCACGAAAACACAACGCACCCAGGAGAGAGATACCATAGTAAATAGGTAACCTATTAGGTAACCTATTTACCATGGTATCCCTCCCCTGCGGCGGCTGCTCTTGATCTCCGGCTGCTCATGATCTCCGTGAACGCACCCGCTGTCTCCAAACCTTGCAGAGCAGCACATTGAAGCGCTTGAAAACACAGCACAACATTCCCTAATAACACTTGCAATGCATTATGACTTCAAAGGTATGACTTTAAGTGTATGACATTATTATTTATTGATTTTATTTTGTTTTATTTCTTTGATCACCAACTGCCACGACAACACACTCGTTTTTTTTATGCAGTACTCCTGACGAACTTCAACCATTGCCCGCATCGTACCGGCTCTTAAGGTAGCTTGTGTTGGAGCAGCAGGACAAGCTCGCCATCCCGCCCGCTGCTTTCCTGCATTATTGCTCACGAAAACACAACGCACCCAGGGGAGAGATACCATGGTAAATAGGTAACCTATTAGGTAACCTATTTACCATGGTATCCCTCCCCTGCGGCGGCTGCTCTTGATCTCCGGCTGCTCATGATCTCCGTGAACGCACCCGCTGTCTCCAAACCTTGCAGAGCAGCACATTGAAGCGCTTGAAAACACAGCACAACATTCCCTAATAACACTTGCAATGCATTATGACTTCAAAGGTATGACTTTAAGTGTATGACATTATTATTTATTGATTTTATTTTGTTTTATTTCTTTGATCACCAACTGCCACGACAACACACTCGTTTTTTTTATGCAGTACTCCTGACGAACTTCACCCATTGCCCGCATCGTACCGGCTCTTAAGGTAGCTTGTGTTGGAGCAGCAGGACAAGCTCGCCATCCCGCCCGCTGCTTTCCTGCATTATTGCTCACGAAAACACAACGCACCCAGGGGAGAGATACCATGGTAAATAGGTAACCTATTTACCATGGTATCCCTCCCCTGCGGCGGCTGCTCTTGATCTCCGGCTGCTCATGATCTCCGTGAACGCACCCGCTGTCTCCAAACCTTGCAGAGCAGCACATTGAAGCGCTTGAAAACACAGCACAACATTCCCTAATAACACTTGCAATGCATTATGACTTCAAAGGTATGACTTTAAGTGTATGACATTATTATTTATTGATTTCATTTTGTTTTATTTCTTTGATCACCAACTGCCACGACAACACACTCGTTTTTTTTATGCAGTACTCCTGACGAACTTCACCCATTGCCCGCATCGTACCGGCTCTTAAGGTAGCTTGTGTTGGAGCAGCAGGACAAGCTCGCCATCCCGCCCGCTGCTTTCCTGCATTATTGCTCACGAAAACACAACGCACCCAGGGGAGAGATACCATGGTAAATAGGTAACCTATTTACCATGGTATCCCTCCCCTGCGGCGGCTGCTCTTGATCTCCGGCTGCTCATGATCTCCGTGAACGCACCCGCTGTCTCCAAACCTTGCAGAGCAGCACATTGAAGCGCTTGAAAACACAGCACAACATTCCCTAATAACACTTGCAATGCATTATGACTTCAAAGGTATGACTTTAAGTCTATGACATTATTATTTATTGATTTTATTTTGTTTTATTTCTTTGATCACCAACTGCCACGACAACACACTCGTTTTTTTTATGCAGTACTCCTGACGAACTTCACCCATTGCCCGCATCGTACCGGCTCTTAAGGTAGCTTGAGTTGGAGCAGCAGGACAAGCTCGCCATCCCGCCCGCTGCTTTCCTGCATTATTGCTCACGAAAACACAACGCACCCAGGGGAGAGATACCATGGTAAATAGGTAACCTATTTACCATGGTATCCCTCCCCTGCGGCGGCTGCTCTTGATCTCCGGCTGCTCATGATCTCCGTGAACGCACCCGCTGTCTCCAAACCTTGCAGAGCAGCACATTGAAGCGCTTGAAAACACAGCACAACATTCCCTAATAACACTTGCAATGCATTATGACTTCAAAGGTATGACTTTAAGTGTATGACATTATTATTTATTGATTTTATTTTGTTTAATTTCTTTGATCACCAACTGCCACGACAACACACTCGTTTTTTTTATGCAGTACTCCTGACGAACTTCACCCATTGCCCGCATCGTACCGGCTCTTAAGGTAGCTTGTGTTGGAGCAGCAGGACAAGCTCGCCATCCCGACCACTGCTTTCCTGCATTATTGCTCACGAAAACACAACGCACCCAGGGGAGAGATACCATGGTAAATAGGTAACCTATTTACCATGGTATCCCTCCCCTGCGGCGGCTGCTCTTGATCTCCGGCTGCTCATGATCTCCGTGAACGCACCCGCTGTCTCCAAACCTTGCAGAGCAGCACATTGAAGCGCTTGAAAACACAGCACAACATTCCCTAATAACACTTGCAATGCATTATGACTTCAAAGGTATGACTTTAAGTCTATGACATTATTATTTATTGATTTTATTTTGTTTTATTTCTTTGATCACCAACTGCCACGACAACACACTCGTTTTTTTTTATGCAGTACTCCTGACGAACTTCAACCATTGCCCGCATCGTACCGGCTCTTAAGGTAGCTTGTGTTGGAGCAGCAGGACAAGCTCGCCATCCCGCCCGCTGCTTTCCTGCATTATTGCTCACGAAAACACAACGCACCCAGGGGAGAGATACCATGGTAAATAGGTAACCTATTAGGTAACCTATTTACCATGGTATCCCTCCCCTGCGGCGGCTGCTCTTGATCTCCGGCTGCTCATGATCTCCGTGAACGCACCCGCTGTCTCCAAACCTTGCAGAGCAGCACATTGAAGCGCTTGAAAACACAGCACAACATTCCCTAATAACACTTGCAATGCATTATGACTTCAAAGGTATGACTTTAAGTGTATGACATTATTATTTATTGATTTTATTTTGTTTTATTTCTTTGATCACCAACTGCCACGACAACACACTCGTTTTTTTTATGCAGTACTCCTGACGAACTTCACCCATTGCCCGCATCGTACCGGCTCTTAAGGTAGCTTGTGTTGGAGCAGCAGGACAAGCTCGCCATCCCGCCCGCTGCTTTCCTGCATTATTGCTCACGAAAACACAACGCACCCAGGGGAGAGATACCATGGTAAATAGGTAACCTATTTACCATGGTATCCCTCCCCTGCGGCGGCTGCTCTTGATCTCCGGCTGCTCATGATCTCCGTGAACGCACCCGCTGTCTCCAAACCTTGCAGAGCAGCACATTGAAGCGCTTGAAAACACAGCACAACATTCCCTAATAACACTTGCAATGCATTATGACTTCAAAGGTATGACTTTAAGTCTATGACATTATTATTTATTGATTTTATTTTGTTTTATTTCTTTGATCACCAACTGCCACGACAACACACTCGTTTTTTTTATGCAGTACTCCTGACGAACTTCAACCATTGCCCGCATCGTACCGGCTCTTAAGGTAGCTTGTGTTGGAGCAGCAGGACAAGCTCGCCATCCCGCCCGCTGCTTTCCTGCATTATTGCTCACGAAAACACAACGCACCCAGGGGAGAGATACCATGGTAAATAGGTAACCTATTTACCATGGTATCCCTCCCCTGCGGCGGCTGCTCTTGATCTCCGGCTGCTCATGATCTCCGTGAACGCACCCGCTGTCTCCAAACCTTGCAGAGCAGCACATTGAAGCGCTTGAAAACACAGCACAACATTCCCTAATAACACTTGCAATGCATTATGACTTCAAAGGTATGACTTTAAGTCTATGACATTATTATTTATTGATTTTATTTTGTTTTATTTCTTTGATCACCAACTGCCACGACAACACACTCGTTTTTTTTATGCAGTACTCCTGACGAACTTCACCCATTGCCCGCATCGTACCGGCTCTTAAGGTAGCTTGAGTTGGAGCAGCAGGACAAGCTCGCCATCCCGCCCGCTGCTTTCCTGCATTATTGCTCACGAAAACACAACGCACCCAGGGGAGAGATAGGTAACCTATTTACCATGGTATCCCTCCCCTGCGGCGGCTGCTCTTGATCTCCGGCTGCTCATGATCTCCGTGAACGCACCCGCTGTCTCCAAACCTTGCAGAGCAGCACATTGAAGCGCTTGAAAACACAGCACAACATTCCCTAATAACACTTGCAATGCATTATGACTTCAAAGGTATGACTTTAAGTCTATGACATTATTATTTATTGATTTTATTTTGTTTTATTTCTTTGATCACCAACTGCCACGACAACACACTCGTTTTTTTTATGCAGTACTCCTGACGAACTTCACCCATTGCCCGCATCGTACCGGCTCTTAAGGTAGCTTGTGTTGGAGCAGCAGGACAAGCTCGCCATCCCGCCCGCTGCTTTCCTGCATTATTGCTCACGAAAACACAACGCACCCAGGGGAGAGATACCATGGTAAATAGGTAACCTATTTACCATGGTATCCCTCCCCTGCGGCGGCTGCTCTTGATCTCCGGCTGCTCATGATCTCCGTGAACGCACCCGCTGTCTCCAAACCTTGCAGAGCAGCACATTGAAGCGCTTGAAAACACAGCACAACATTCCCTAATAACACTTGCAATGCATTATGACTTCAAAGGTATGACTTTAAGTGTATGACATTATTATTTATTGATTTTATTTTGTTTTATTTCTTTGATCACCAACTGCCACGACAACACACTCGTTTTTTTTATGCAGTACTCCTGACGAACTTCACCCATTGCCCGCATCGTACCGGCTCTTAAGGTAGCTTGTGTTGGAGCAGCAGGACAAGCTCGCCATCCCGCCCGCTGCTTTCCTGCATTATTGCTCACGAAAACACAACGCACCCAGGGGAGAGATACCATGGTAAATAGGTAACCTATTTACCATGGTATCCCTCCCCTGCGGCGGCTGCTCTTGATCTCCGGCTGCTCATGATCTCCGTGAACGCACCCGCTGTCTCCAAACCTTGCAGAGCAGCACATTGAAGCGCTTGAAAACACAGCACAACATTCCCTAATAACACTTGCAATGCATTATGACTTCAAAGGTATGACTTTAAGTGTATGACATTATTATTTATTGATTTTATTTTGTTTAATTTCTTTGATCACCAACTGCCACGACAACACACTCGTTTTTTTTATGCAGTACTCCTGACGAACTTCACCCATTGCCCGCATCGTACCGGCTCTTAAGGTAGCTTGTGTTGGAGCAGCAGGACAAGCTCGCCATCCCGACCACTGCTTTCCTGCATTATTGCTCACGAAAACACAACGCACCCAGGGGAGAGATACCATGGTAAATAGGTAACCTATTTACCATGGTATCCCTCCCCTGCGGCGGCTGCTCTTGATCTCCGGCTGCTCATGATCTCCGTGAACGCACCCGCTGTCTCCAAACCTTGCAGAGCAGCACATTGAAGCGCTTGAAAACACAGCACAACATTCCCTAATAACACTTGCAATGCATTATGACTTCAAAGGTATGACTTTAAGTCTATGACATTATTATTTATTGATTTTATTTTGTTTTATTTCTTTGATCACCAACTGCCACGACAACACACTCGTTTTTTTTTATGCAGTACTCCTGACGAACTTCAACCATTGCCCGCATCGTACCGGCTCTTAAGGTAGCTTGTGTTGGAGCAGCAGGACAAGCTCGCCATCCCGCCCGCTGCTTTCCTGCATTATTGCTCACGAAAACACAACGCACCCAGGGGAGAGATACCATGGTAAATAGGTAACCTATTAGGTAACCTATTTACCATGGTATCCCTCCCCTGCGGCGGCTGCTCTTGATCTCCGGCTGCTCATGATCTCCGTGAACGCACCCGCTGTCTCCAAACCTTGCAGAGCAGCACATTGAAGCGCTTGAAAACACAGCACAACATTCCCTAATAACACTTGCAATGCATTATGACTTCAAAGGTATGACTTTAAGTGTATGACATTATTATTTATTGATTTTATTTTGTTTTATTTCTTTGATCACCAACTGCCACGACAACACACTCGTTTTTTTTATGCAGTACTCCTGACGAACTTCACCCATTGCCCGCATCGTACCGGCTCTTAAGGTAGCTTGTGTTGGAGCAGCAGGACAAGCTCGCCATCCCGCCCGCTGCTTTCCTGCATTATTGCTCACGAAAACACAACGCACCCAGGGGAGAGATACCATGGTAAATAGGTAACCTATTTACCATGGTATCCCTCCCCTGCGGCGGCTGCTCTTGATCTCCGGCTGCTCATGATCTCCGTGAACGCACCCGCTGTCTCCAAACCTTGCAGAGCAGCACATTGAAGCGCTTGAAAACACAGCACAACATTCCCTAATAACACTTGCAATGCATTATGACTTCAAAGGTATGACTTTAAGTGTATGACATTATTATTTATTGATTTTATTTTGTTTTATTTCTTTGATCACCAACTGCCACGACAACACACTCGTTTTTTTTATGCAGTACTCCTGACGAACTTCACCCATTGCCCGCATCGTACCGGCTCTTAAGGTAGCTTGTGTTGGAGCAGCAGGACAAGCTCGCCATCCCGCCCGCTGCTTTCCTGCATTATTGCTCACGAAAACACAACGCACCCAGGGGAGAGATACCATGGTAAATAGGTAACCTATTTACCATGGTATCCCTCCCCTGCGGCGGCTGCTCTTGATCTCCGGCTGCTCATGATCTCCGTGAACGCACCCGCTGTCTCCAAACCTTGCAGAGCAGCACATTGAAGCGCTTGAAAACACAGCACAACATTCCCTAATAACACTTGCAATGCATTATGACTTCAAAGGTATGACTTTAAGTGTATGACATTATTATTTATTGATTTTATTTTGTTTAATTTCTTTGATCACCAACTGCCACGACAACACACTCGTTTTTTTTATGCAGTACTCCTGACGAACTTCACCCATTGCCCGCATCGTACCGGCTCTTAAGGTAGCTTGTGTTGGAGCAGCAGGACAAGCTCGCCATCCCGACCACTGCTTTCCTGCATTATTGCTCACGAAAACACAACGCACCCAGGGGAGAGATACCATGGTAAATAGGTAACCTATTTACCATGGTATCCCTCCCCTGCGGCGGCTGCTCTTGATCTCCGGCTGCTCATGATCTCCGTGAACGCACCCGCTGTCTCCAAACCTTGCAGAGCAGCACATTGAAGCGCTTGAAAACACAGCACAACATTCCCTAATAACACTTGCAATGCATTATGACTTCAAAGGTATGACTTTAAGTCTATGACATTATTATTTATTGATTTTATTTTGTTTTATTTCTTTGATCACCAACTGCCACGACAACACACTCGTTTTTTTTTATGCAGTACTCCTGACGAACTTCAACCATTGCCCGCATCGTACCGGCTCTTAAGGTAGCTTGTGTTGGAGCAGCAGGACAAGCTCGCCATCCCGCCCGCTGCTTTCCTGCATTATTGCTCACGAAAACACAACGCACCCAGGGGAGAGATACCATGGTAAATAGGTAACCTATTAGGTAACCTATTTACCATGGTATCCCTCCCCTGCGGCGGCTGCTCTTGATCTCCGGCTGCTCATGATCTCCGTGAACGCACCCGCTGTCTCCAAACCTTGCAGAGCAGCACATTGAAGCGCTTGAAAACACAGCACAACATTCCCTAATAACACTTGCAATGCATTATGACTTCAAAGGTATGACTTTAAGTGTATGACATTATTATTTATTGATTTTATTTTGTTTTATTTCTTTGATCACCAACTGCCACGACAACACACTCGTTTTTTTTATGCAGTACTCCTGACGAACTTCACCCATTGCCCGCATCGTACCGGCTCTTAAGGTAGCTTGTGTTGGAGCAGCAGGACAAGCTCGCCATCCCGCCCGCTGCTTTCCTGCATTATTGCTCACGAAAACACAACGCACCCAGGGGAGAGATACCATGGTAAATAGGTAACCTATTTACCATGGTATCCCTCCCCTGCGGCGGCTGCTCTTGATCTCCGGCTGCTCATGATCTCCGTGAACGCACCCGCTGTCTCCAAACCTTGCAGAGCAGCACATTGAAGCGCTTGAAAACACAGCACAACATTCCCTAATAACACTTGCAATGCATTATGACTTCAAAGGTATGACTTTAAGTCTATGACATTATTATTTATTGATTTTATTTTGTTTTATTTCTTTGATCACCAACTGCCACGACAACACACTCGTTTTTTTTATGCAGTACTCCTGAGGAACTTCAACCATTGCCCGCATCGTACCGGCTCTTAAGGTAGCTTGTGTTGGAGCAGCAGGACAAGCTCGCCATCCCGCCCGCTGCTTTCCTGCATTATTGCTCACGAAAACACAACGCACCCAGGGGAGAGATACCATGGTAAATAGGTAACCTATTTACCATGGTATCCCTCCCCTGCGGCGGCTGCTCTTGATCTCCGGCTGCTCATGATCTCCGTGAACGCACCCGCTGTCTCCAAACCTTGCAGAGCAGCACATTGAAGCGCTTGAAAACACAGCACAACATTCCCTAATAACACTTGCAATGCATTATGACTTCAAAGGTATGACTTTAAGTCTATGACATTATTATTTATTGATTTTATTTTGTTTTATTTCTTTGATCACCAACTGCCACGACAACACACTCGTTTTTTTTATGCAGTACTCCTGACGAACTTCACCCATTGCCCGCATCGTACCGGCTCTTAAGGTAGCTTGAGTTGGAGCAGCAGGACAAGCTCGCCATCCCGCCCGCTGCTTTCCTGCATTATTGCTCACGAAAACACAACGCACCCAGGGGAGAGATAGGTAACCTATTTACCATGGTATCCCTCCCCTGCGGCGGCTGCTCTTGATCTCCGGCTGCTCATGATCTCCGTGAACGCACCCGCTGTCTCCAAACCTTGCAGAGCAGCACATTGAAGCGCTTGAAAACACAGCACAACATTCCCTAATAACACTTGCAATGCATTATGACTTCAAAGGTATGACTTTAAGTCTATGACATTATTATTTATTGATTTTATTTTGTTTTATTTCTTTGATCACCAACTGCCACGACAACACACTCGTTTTTTTTATGCAGTACTCCTGACGAACTTCACCCATTGCCCGCATCGTACCGGCTCTTAAGGTAGCTTGTGTTGGAGCAGCAGGACAAGCTCGCCATCCCGCCCGCTGCTTTCCTGCATTATTGCTCACGAAAACACAACGCACCCAGGGGAGAGATACCATGGTAAATAGGTAACCTATTTACCATGGTATCCCTCCCCTGCGGCGGCTGCTCTTGATCTCCGGCTGCTCATGATCTCCGTGAACGCACCCGCTGTCTCCAAACCTTGCAGAGCAGCACATTGAAGCGCTTGAAAACACAGCACAACATTCCCTAATAACACTTGCAATGCATTATGACTTCAAAGGTATGACTTTAAGTGTATGACATTATTATTTATTGATTTTATTTTGTTTTATTTCTTTGATCACCAACTGCCACGACAACACACTCGTTTTTTTTTATGCAGTACTCCTGACGAACTTCACCCATTGCCCGCATCGTACCGGCTCTTAAGGTAGCTTGTGTTGGAGCAGCAGGACAAGCTCGCCATCCCGCCCGCTGCTTTCCTGCATTATTGCTCACGAAAACACAACGCACCCAGGGGAGAGATACCATGGTAAATAGGTAACCTATTTACCATGGTATCCCTCCCCTGCGGCGGCTGCTCTTGATCTCCGGCTGCTCATGATCTCCGTGAACGCACCCGCTGTCTCCAAACCTTGCAGAGCAGCACATTGAAGCGCTTGAAAACACAGCACAACATTCCCTAATAACACTTGCAATGCATTATGACTTCAAAGGTATGACTTTAAGTGTATGACATTATTATTTATTGATTTTATTTTGTTTAATTTCTTTGATCACCAACTGCCACGACAACACACTCGTTTTTTTTATGCAGTACTCCTGTCGAACTTCACCCATTGCCCGCATCGTACCGGCTCTTAAGTAGCTTGTGTTGGAGCAGCAGGACAAGCTCGCCATCCCGACCACTGCTTTCCTGCATTATTGCTCACGAAAACACAACGCACCCAGGGGAGAGATACCATGGTAAATAGGTAACCTATTTACCATGGTATCCCTCCCCTGCGGCGGCTGCTCTTGATCTCCGGCTGCTCATGATCTCCGTGAACGCACCCGCTGTCTCCAAACCTTGCAGAGCAGCACATTGAAGCGCTTGAAAACACAGCACAACATTCCCTAATAACACTTGCAATGCATTATGACTTCAAAGGTATGACTTTAAGTGTATGACATTATTATTTATTGATTTTATTTTGTTTTATTTCTTTGATCACCAACTGCCACGACAACACACTCGTTTTTTTTATGCAGTACTCCTGACGAACTTCACCCATTGCCCGCATCGTACCGGCTCTTAAGGTAGCTTGTGTTGGAGCAGCAGGACAAGCTCGCCATCCCGCCCGCTGCTTTCCTGCATTATTGCTCACGAAAACACAACGCACCCAGGGGAGAGATAGGTAACCTATTTACCATGGTATCCCTCCCCTGCGGCGGCTGCTCTTGATCTCCGGCTGCTCATGATCTCCGTGAACGCACCCGCTGTCTCCAAACCTTGCAGAGCAGCACATTGAAGCGCTTGAAAACACAGCACAACATTCCCTAATAACACTTGCAATGCATTATGACTTCAAAGGTATGACTTTAAGTCTATGACATTATTATTTATTGATTTTATTTTGTTTTATTTCTTTGATCACCAACTGCCACGACAACACACTCGTTTTTTTTATGCAGTACTCCTGACGAACTTCACCCATTGCCCGCATCGTACCGGCTCTTAAGGTAGCTTGTGTTGGAGCAGCAGGACAAGCTCGCCATCCCGCCCGCTGCTTTCCTGCATTATTGCTCACGAAAACACAACGCACCCAGGGGAGAGATACCATGGTAAATAGGTAACCTATTTACCATGGTATCCCTCCCCTGCGGCGGCTGCTCTTGATCTCCGGCTGCTCATGATCTCAGTGAACGCACCCGCTGTCTCCAAACCTTGCAGAGCAGCACATTGAAGCGCTTGAAAACACAGCACAACATTCCCTAATAACACTTGCAATGCATTATGACTTCAAAGGTATGACTTTAAGTGTATGACATTATTATTTATTGATTTTATTTTGTTTCATTTCTTTGATCACCAACTGCCACGACAACACACTCGTTTTTTTTATGCAGTACTCCTGACGAACTTCACCCATTGCCCGCATCGTACCGGCTCTTAAGGTAGCTTGTGTTGGAGCAGCAGGACAAGCTCGCCATCCCGACCACTGCTTTCCTGCATTATTGCTCACGAAAACACAACGCACCCAGGGGAGAGATACCATGGTAAATAGGTAACCTATTTACCATGGTATCCCTCCCCTGCGGCGGCTGCTCTTGATCTCCGGCTGCTCATGATCTCCGTGAACGCACCCGCTGTCTCCAAACCTTGCAGAGCAGCACATTGAAGCGCTTGAAAACACAGCACAACATTCCCTAATAACACTTGCAATGCATTATGACTTCAAAGGTATGACTTTAAGTGTATGACATTATTATTTATTGATTTTATTTTGTTTTATTTCTTTGATCACCAACTGCCACGACAACACACTCGTTTTTTTTATGCAGTACTCCTGACGAACTTCACCCATTGCCCGCATCGTACCGGCTCTTAAGGTAGCTTGTGTTGGAGCAGCAGGACAAGCTCGCCATCCCGCCCGCTGCTTTCCTGCATTATTGCTCACGAAAACACAACGCACCCAGGGGAGAGATACCATGGTAAATAGGTAACCTATTTACCATGGTATCCCTCCCCTGCGGCGGCTGCTCTTGATCTCCGGCTGCTCATGATCTCCGTGAACGCACCCGCTGTCTCCAAACCTTGCAGAGCAGCACATTGAAGCGCTTGAAAACACAGCACAACATTCCCTAATAACACTTGCAATGCATTATGACTTCAAAGGTATGACTTTAAGTCTATGACATTATTATTTATTGATTTTATTTTGTTTTATTTCTTTGATCACCAACTGCCACGACAACACACTCGTTTTTTTTTTTATGCAGTACTCCTGACGAACTTCACCCATTGCCCGCATCGTACCGGCTCTTAAGGTAGCTTGTGTTGGAGCAGCAGGACAAGCTCGCCATCCCGCCCGCTGCTTTCCTGCATTATTGCTCACGAAAACACAACGCACCCAGGGGAGAGATACCATGGTAAATAGGTAACCTATTTACCATGGTATCCCTCCCCTGCGGCGGCTGCTCTTGATCTCCGGCTGCTCATGATCTCCGTGAACGCACCCGCTGTCTCCAAACCTTGCAGAGCAGCACATTGAAGCGCTTGAAAACACAGCACAACATTCCCTAATAACACTTGCAATGCATTATGACTTCAAAGGTATGACTTTAAGTGTATGACATTATTATTTATTGATTTTATTTTGTTTTATTTCTTTGATCACCAACTGCCACGACAACACACTCGTTTTTTTTATGCAGTACTCCTGACGAACTTCACCCATTGCCCGCATCGTACCGGCTCTTATGGTAGCTTGTGTTGGAGCAGCAGGACAAGCTCGCCATCCCGCCCGCTGCTTTCCTGCATTATTGCTCACGAAAACACAACGCACCCAGGGGAGAGATACCATGGTAAATAGGTAACCTATTTACCATGGTATCCCTCCCCTGCGGCGGCTGCTCTTGATCTCCGGCTGCTCATGATCTCCGTGAACGCACCCGCTGTCTCCAAACCTTGCAGAGCAGCACATTGAAGCGCTTGAAAACACAGCACAACATTCCCTAATAACACTTGCAATGCATTATGACTTCAAAGGTATGACTTTAAGTCTATGACATTATTATTTATTGATTTTATTTTGTTTTATTTCTTTGATCACCAACTGCCACGACAACACACTCGTTTTTTTTATGCAGTACTCCTGACGAACTTCACCCATTGCCCGCATCGTACCGGCTCTTAAGGTAGCTTGTGTTGGAGCAGCAGGACAAGCTCGCCATCCCGCCCGCTGCTTTCCTGCATTATTGCTCACGAAAACACAACGCACCCAGGGGAGAGATACCATGGTAAATAGGTAACCTATTAGGTAACCTATTTACCATGGTATCCCTCCCCTGCGGCGGCTGCTCTTGATCTCCGGCTGCTCATGATCTCCGTGAACGCACCCGCTGTCTCCAAACCTTGCAGAGCAGCACATTGAAGCGCTTGAAAACACAGCACAACATTCCCTAATAACACTTGCAATGCATTATGACTTCAAAGGTATGACTTTAAGTCTATGACATTATTATTTATTGATTTTATTTTGTTTTATTTCTTTGATCACCAACTGCCACGACAACACACTCGTTTTTTTTATGCAGTACTCCTGACGAACTTCACAGATTGCCCGCATCGTACCGGCTCTTAAGGTAGCTTGTGTTGGAGCAGCAGGACAAGCTCGCCATCCCGCCCGCTGCTTTCCTGCATTATTGCTCACGAAAACACAACGCACCCAGGGGAGAGATACCATGGTAAATAGGTAACCTATTTACCATGGTATCCCTCCCCTGCGGCGGCTGCTCTTGATCTCCGGCTGCTCATGATCTCCGTGAACGCACCCGCTGTCTCCAAACCTTGCAGAGCAGCACATTGAAGCGCTTGAAAACACAGCACAACATTCCCTAATAACACTTGCAATGCATTATGACTTCAAAGGTATGACTTTAAGTCTATGACATTATTATTTATTGATTTTATTTTGTTTTATTTCTTTGATCACCAACTGCCACGACAACACACTCGTTTTTTTTTTATGCAGTACTCCTGACGAACTTCACCCATTGCCCGCATCGTACCGGCTCTTAAGGTAGCTTGTGTTGGAGCAGCAGGACAAGCTCGCCATCCCGCCCGCTGCTTTCCTGCATTATTGCTCACGAAAACACAACGCACCCAGGGGAGAGATACCATGGTAAATAGGTAACCTATTTACCATGGTATCCCTCCCCTGCGGCGGCTGCTCTTGATCTCCG
This sequence comes from Acipenser ruthenus, assembly GCF_902713425.1. Taxonomy (NCBI): domain Eukaryota; kingdom Metazoa; phylum Chordata; class Actinopteri; order Acipenseriformes; family Acipenseridae; genus Acipenser; species Acipenser ruthenus. The sequence continues at coordinate 16,218 of NW_026708432.1, read as the reverse complement.
GCTGCTCATGATCTCCGTGAACGCACCCGCTGTCTCCAAACCTTGCAGAGCAGCACATTGAAGCGCTTGAAAACACAGCACAACATTCCCTAATAACACTTGCAATGCATTATGACTTCAAAGGTATGACTTTAAGTGTATGACATTATTATTTATTGATTTTATTTTGTTTTATTTCTTTGATCACCAACTGCCACGACAACACACTCGTTTTTTTTATGCAGTACTCCTGACGAACTTCACCCATTGCCCGCATCGTACCGGCTCTTATGGTAGCTTGTGTTGGAGCAGCAGGACAAGCTCGCCATCCCGCCCGCTGCTTTCCTGCATTATTGCTCACGAAAACACAACGCACCCAGGGGAGAGATACCATGGTAAATAGGTAACCTATTTACCATGGTATCCCTCCCCTGCGGCGGCTGCTCTTGATCTCCGGCTGCTCATGATCTCCGTGAACGCACCCGCTGTCTCCAAACCTTGCAGAGCAGCACATTGAAGCGCTTGAAAACACAGCACAACATTCCCTAATAACACTTGCAATGCATTATGACTTCAAAGGTATGACTTTAAGTCTATGACATTATTATTTATTGATTTTATTTTGTTTTATTTCTTTGATCACCAACTGCCACGACAACACACTCGTTTTTTTTATGCAGTACTCCTGACGAACTTCACCCATTGCCCGCATCGTACCGGCTCTTAAGGTAGCTTGTGTTGGAGCAGCAGGACAAGCTCGCCATCCCGCCCGCTGCTTTCCTGCATTATTGCTCACGAAAACACAACGCACCCAGGGGAGAGATACCATGGTAAATAGGTAACCTATTAGGTAACCTATTTACCATGGTATCCCTCCCCTGCGGCGGCTGCTCTTGATCTCCGGCTGCTCATGATCTCCGTGAACGCACCCGCTGTCTCCAAACCTTGCAGAGCAGCACATTGAAGCGCTTGAAAACACAGCACAACATTCCCTAATAACACTTGCAATGCATTATGACTTCAAAGGTATGACTTTAAGTCTATGACATTATTATTTATTGATTTTATTTTGTTTTATTTCTTTGATCACCAACTGCCACGACAACACACTCGTTTTTTTTATGCAGTACTCCTGACGAACTTCACCCATTGCCCGCATCGTACCGGCTCTTAAGGTAGCTTGTGTTGGAGCAGCAGGACAAGCTCGCCATCCCGCCCACTGCTTTCCTGCATTATTGCTCACGAAAACACAACGCACCCAGGGGAGAGATACCATGGTAAATAGGTAACCTATTTACCATGGTATCCCTCCCCTGCGGCGGCTGCTCTTGATCTCCGGCTGCTCATGATCTCCGTGAACGCACCCGCTGTCTCCAAACCTTGCAGAGCAGCACATTGAAGCGCTTGAAAACACAGCACAACATTCCCTAATAACACTTGCAATGCATTATGACTTCAAAGGTATGACTTTAAGTCTATGACATTATTATTTATTGATTTTATTTTGTTTTATTTCTTTGATCACCAACTGCCACGACAACACACTCGTTTTTTTTATGCAGTACTCCTGACGAACTTCACCCATTGCCCGCATTGTACCGGCTCTTAAGGTAGCTTGTGTTGGAGCAGCAGGACAAGCTCGCCATCCCGCCCACTGCTTTCCTGCATTATTGCTCACGAAAACACAACGCACCCAGGGGAGAGATACCATGGTAAATAGGTAACCTATTTACCATGGTATCCCTCCCCTGCGGCGGCTGCTCTTGATCTCCGGCTGCTCATGATCTCCGTGAACGCACCCGCTGTCTCCAAACCTTGCAGAGCAGCACATTGAAGCGCTTGAAAACACAGCACAACATTCCCTAATAACACTTGCAATGCATTATGACTTCAAAGGTATGACTTTAAGTCTATGACATTATTATTTATTGATTTTATTTTGTTTTATTTCTTTGATCACCAACTGCCACGACAACACACTCGTTTTTTTTTATGCAGTACTCCTGACGAACTTCAACCATTGCCCGCATCGTACCGGCTCTTAAGGTAGCTTGTGTTGGAGCAGCAGGACAAGCTCGCCATCCCGCCCGCTGCTTTCCTGCATTATTGCTCACGAAAACACAACGCACCCAGGGGAGAGATACCATGGTAAATAGGTAACCTATTTACCATGGTATCCCTCCCCTGCGGCGGCTGCTCTTGATCTCCGGCTGCTCATGATCTCCGTGAACGCACCCGCTGTCTCCAAACCTTGCAGAGCAGCACATTGAAGCGCTTGAAAACACAGCACAACATTCCCTAATAACACTTGCAATGCATTATGACTTCAAAGGTATGACTTTAAGTCTATGACATTATTATTTATTGATTTTATTTTGTTTTATTTCTTTGATCACCAACTGCCACGACAACACACTCGTTTTTTTTATGCAGTACTCCTGACGAACTTCAACCATTGCCCGCATCGTACCGGCTCTTAAGGTAGCTTGTGTTGGAGCAGCAGGACAAGCTCGCCATCCCGCCCGCTGCTTTCCTGCATTATTGCTCACGAAAACACAACGCACCCAGGGGAGAGATACCATGGTAAATAGGTAACCTATTTACCATGGTATCCCTCCCCTGCGGCGGCTGCTCTTGATCTCCGGCTGCTCATGATCTCCGTGAACGCACCCGCTGTCTCCAAACCTTGCAGAGCAGCACATTGAAGCGCTTGAAAACACAGCACAACATTCCCTAATAACACTTGCAATGCATTATGACTTCAAAGGTATGACTTTAAGTCTATGACATTATTATTTATTGATTTTATTTTGTTTTATTTCTTTGATCACCAACTGCCACGACAACACACTCGTTTTTTTTATGCAGTACTCCTGACGAACTTCACCCATTGCCCGCATCGTACCGGCTCTTAAGGTAGCTTGAGTTGGAGCAGCAGGACAAGCTCGCCATCCCGCCCGCTGCTTTCCTGCATTATTGCTCACGAAAACACAACGCACCCAGGGGAGAGATAGGTAACCTATTTACCATGGTATCCCTCCCCTGCGGCGGCTGCTCTTGATCTCCGGCTGCTCATGATCTCCGTGAACGCACCCGCTGTCTCCAAACCTTGCAGAGCAGCACATTGAAGCGCTTGAAAACACAGCACAACATTCCCTAATAACACTTGCAATGCATTATGACTTCAAAGGTATGACTTTAAGTGTATGACATTATTATTTATTGATTTTATTTTGTTTTATTTCTTTGATCACCAACTGCCACGACAACACACTCGTTTTTTTTATGCAGTACTCCTGACGAACTTCACCCATTGCCCGCATCGTACCGGCTCTTAAGGTAGCTTGTGTTGGAGCAGCAGGACAAGCTCGCCATCCCGCCCGCTGCTTTCCTGCATTATTGCTCACGAAAACACAACGCACCCAGGGGAGAGATACCATGGTAAATAGGTAACCTATTTACCATGGTATCCCTCCCCTGCGGCGGCTGCTCTTGATCTCCGGCTGCTCATGATCTCCGTGAACGCACCCGCTGTCTCCAAACCTTGCAGAGCAGCACATTGAAGCGCTTGAAAACACAGCACAACATTCCCTAATAACACTTGCAATGCATTATGACTTCAAAGGTATGACTTTAAGTGTATGACATTATTATTTATTGATTTTATTTTGTTTTATTTCTTTGATCACCAACTGCCACGACAACACACTCGTTTTTTTTATGCAGTACTCCTGACGAACTTCACCCATTGCCCGCATCGTACCGGCTCTTAAGGTAGCTTGTGTTGGAGCAGCAGGACAAGCTCGCCATCCCGCCCGCTGCTTTCCTGCATTATTGCTCACGAAAACACAACGCACCCAGGGGAGAGATACCATGGTAAATAGGTAACCTATTTACCATGGTATCCCTCCCCTGCGGCGGCTGCTCTTGATCTCCGGCTGCTCATGATCTCCGTGAACGCACCCGCTGTCTCCAAACCTTGCAGAGCAGCACATTGAAGCGCTTGAAAACACAGCACAACATTCCCTAATAACACTTGCAATGCATTATGACTTCAAAGGTATGACTTTAAGTGTATGACATTATTATTTATTGATTTTATTTTGTTTAATTTCTTTGATCACCAACTGCCACGACAACACACTCGTTTTTTTTATGCAGTACTCCTGACGAACTTCACCCATTGCCCGCATCGTACCGGCTCTTAAGGTAGCTTGTGTTGGAGCAGCAGGACAAGCTCGCCATCCCGACCACTGCTTTCCTGCATTATTGCTCACGAAAACACAACGCACCCAGGGGAGAGATACCATGGTAAATAGGTAACCTATTTACCATGGTATCCCTCCCCTGCGGCGGCTGCTCTTGATCTCCGGCTGCTCATGATCTCCGTGAACGCACCCGCTGTCTCCAAACCTTGCAGAGCAGCACATTGAAGCGCTTGAAAACACAGCACAACATTCCCTAATAACACTTGCAATGCATTATGACTTCAAAGGTATGACTTTAAGTGTATGACATTATTATTTATTGATTTTATTTTGTTTTATTTCTTTGATCACCAACTGCCACGACAACACACTCGTTTTTTTTATGCAGTACTCCTGACGAACTTCACCCATTGCCCGCATCGTACCGGCTCTTAAGGTAGCTTGTGTTGGAGCAGCAGGACAAGCTCGCCATCCCGACCACTGCTTTCCTGCATTATTGCTCACGAAAACACAACGCACCCAGGGGAGAGATACCATGGTAAATAGGTAACCTATTTACCATGGTATCCCTCCCCTGCGGCGGCTGCTCTTGATCTCCGGCTGCTCATGATCTCCGTGAACGCACCCGCTGTCTCCAAACCTTGCAGAGCAGCACATTGAAGCGCTTGAAAACACAGCACAACATTCCCTAATAACACTTGCAATGCATTATGACTTCAAAGGTATGACTTTAAGTGTATGACATTATTATTTATTGATTTTATTTTGTTTTATTTCTTTGATCACCAACTGCCACGACAACACACTCGTTTTTTTTATGCAGTACTCCTGACGAACTTCACCCATTGCCCGCATCGTACCGGCTCTTAAGGTAGCTTGTGTTGGAGCAGCAGGACAAGCTCGCCATCCCGACCACTGCTTTCCTGCATTATTGCTCACGAAAACACAACGCACCCAGGGGAGAGATACCATGGTAAATAGGTAACCTATTTACCATGGTATCCCTCCCCTGCGGCGGCTGCTCTTGATCTCCGGCTGCTCATGATCTCCGTGAACGCACCCGCTGTCTCCAAACCTTGCAGAGCAGCACATTGAAGCGCTTGAAAACACAGCACAACATTCCCTAATAACACTTGCAATGCATTATGACTTCAAAGGTATGACTTTAAGTGTATGACATTATTATTTATTGATTTTATTTTGTTTTATTTCTTTGATCACCAACTGCCACGACAACACACTCGTTTTTTTTATGCAGTACTCCTGACGAACTTCACCCATTGCCCGCATCGTACCGGCTCTTAAGGTAGCTTGTGTTGGAGCAGCAGGACAAGCTCGCCATCCCGCCCGCTGCTTTCCTGCATTATTGCTCACGAAAACACAACGCACCCAGGGGAGAGATACCATGGTAAATAGGTAACCTATTTACCATGGTATCCCTCCCCTGCGGCGGCTGCTCTTGATCTCCGGCTGCTCATGATCTCCGTGAACGCACCCGCTGTCTCCAAACCTTGCAGAGCAGCACATTGAAGCGCTTGAAAACACAGCACAACATTCCCTAATAACACTTGCAATGCATTATGACTTCAAAGGTATGACTTTAAGTCTATGACATTATTATTTATTGATTTTATTTTGTTTTATTTCTTTGATCACCAACTGCCACGACAACACACTCGTTTTTTTTTTATGCAGTACTCCTGACGAACTTCACCCATTGCCCGCATCGTACCGGCTCTTAAGGTAGCTTGTGTTGGAGCAGCAGGACAAGCTCGCCATCCCGCCCGCTGCTTTCCTGCATTATTGCTCACGAAAACACAACGCACCCAGGGGAGAGATACCATGGTAAATAGGTAACCTATTTACCATGGTATCCCTCCCCTGCGGCGGCTGCTCTTGATCTCCGGCTGCTCATGATCTCCGTGAACGCACCCGCTGTCTCCAAACCTTGCAGAGCAGCACATTGAAGCGCTTGAAAACACAGCACAACATTCCCTAATAACACTTGCAATGCATTATGACTTCAAAGGTATGACTTTAAGTGTATGACATTATTATTTATTGATTTTATTTTGTTTTATTTCTTTGATCACCAACTGCCACGACAACACACTCGTTTTTTTTATGCAGTACTCCTGACGAACTTCACCCATTGCCCGCATCGTACCGGCTCTTAAGGTAGCTTGTGTTGGAGCAGCAGGACAAGCTCGCCATCCCGCCCGCTGCTTTCCTGCATTATTGCTCACGAAAACACAACGCACCCAGGGGAGAGATACCATGGTAAATAGGTAACCTATTTACCATGGTATCCCTCCCCTGCGGCGGCTGCTCTTGATCTCCGGCTGCTCATGATCTCCGTGAACGCACCCGCTGTCTCCAAACCTTGCAGAGCAGCACATTGAAGCGCTTGAAAACACAGCACAACATTCCCTAATAACACTTGCAATGCATTATGACTTCAAAGGTATGACTTTAAGTCTATGACATTATTATTTATTGATTTTATTTTGTTTTATTTCTTTGATCACCAACTGCCACGACAACACACTCGTTTTTTTTTTATGCAGTACTCCTTACGAACTTCACCCATTGCCCGCATCGTACCGGCTCTTAAGGTAGCTTGTGTTGGAGCAGCAGGACAAGCTCGCCATCCCGCCCGCTGCTTTCCTGCATTATTGCTCACGAAAACACAACGCACCCAGGGGAGAGATACCATGGTAAATAGGTAACCTATTTACCATGGTATCCCTCCCCTGCGGCGGCTGCTCTTGATCTCCGGCTGCTCATGATCTCCGTGAACGCACCCGCTGTCTCCAAACCTTGCAGAGCAGCACATTGAAGCGCTTGAAAACACAGCACAACATTCCCTAATAACACTTGCAATGCATTATGACTTCAAAGGTATGACTTTAAGTGTATGACATTATTATTTATTGATTTTATTTTGTTTTATTTCTTTGATCACCAACTGCCACGACAACACACTCGTTTTTTTTATGCAGTACTCCTGACGAACTTCACCCATTGCCCGCATCGTACCGGCTCTTAAGGTAGCTTGTGTTGGAGCAGCAGGACAAGCTCGCCATCCCGCCCGCTGCTTTCCTGCATTATTGCTCACGAAAACACAACGCACCCAGGGGAGAGATACCATGGTAAATAGGTAACCTATTTACCATGGTATCCCTCCCCTGCGGCGGCTGCTCTTGATCTCCGGCTGCTCATGATCTCCGTGAACGCACCCGCTGTCTCCAAACCTTGCAGAGCAGCACATTGAAGCGCTTGAAAACACAGCACAACATTCCCTAATAACACTTGCAATGCATTATGACTTCAAAGGTATGACTTTAAGTCTATGACATTATTATTTATTGATTTTATTTTGTTTTATTTCTTTGATCACCAACTGCCACGACAACACACTCGTTTTTTTTATGCAGTACTCCTGACGAACTTCACAGATTGCCCGCATCGTACCGGCTCTTAAGGTAGCTTGTGTTGGAGCAGCAGGACAAGCTCGCCATCCCGCCCGCTGCTTTCCTGCATTATTGCTCACGAAAACACAACGCACCCAGGGGAGAGATACCATGGTAAATAGGTAACCTATTTACCATGGTATCCCTCCCCTGCGGCGGCTGCTCTTGATCTCCGGCTGCTCATGATCTCCGTGAACGCACCCGCTGTCTCCAAACCTTGCAGAGCAGCACATTGAAGCGCTTGAAAACACAGCACAACATTCCCTAATAACACTTGCAATGCATTATGACTTCAAAGGTATGACTTTAAGTCTATGACATTATTATTTATTGATTTTATTTTGTTTTATTTCTTTGATCACCAACTGCCACGACAACACACTCGTTTTTTTTATGCAGTACTCCTGACGAACTTCACAGATTGCCCGCATCGTACCGGCTCTTGGTAGCTTGTGTTGGAGCAGCAGGACAAGCTCGCCATCCCGCCCGCTGCTTTCCTGCATTATTGCTCACGAAAACACAACGCACCCAGGGGAGAGATACCATGGTAAATTATTATAAGGTAACCTATTTACCATGGTATCCCTCCCCTGCGGCGGCTGCTCTTGATCTCCGGCTGCTCATGATCTCCGTGAACGCACCCGCTGTCTCCAAACCTTGCAGAGCAGCACATTGAAGCGCTTGAAAACACAGCACAACATTCCCTAATAACACTTGCAATGCATTATTACTTCAAAGGTATGACTTTAAGTCTATGACATTATTATTTATTGATTTTATTTTGTTTTATTTCTTTGATCACCAACTGCCACGACAACACACTCGTTTTTTTTATGCAGTACTCCTGACGAACTTCACCCATTGCCCGCATCGTACCGGCTCTTAAGGTAGCTTGTGTTGGAGCAGCAGGACAAGCTCGCCATCCCGCCCGCTGCTTTCCTGCATTATTGCTCACCAAAACACAACGCACCCAGGGGAGAGATACCATGGTAAATAGGTAACCTATTTACCATGGTATCCCTCCCCTGCGGCGGCTGCTCTTGATCTCCGGCTGCTCATGATCTCCGTGAACGCACCCGCTGTCTCCAAACCTTGCAGAGCAGCACATTGAAGCGCTTGAAAACACAGCACAACATTCCCTAATAACACTTGCAATGCATTATGACTTCAAAGGTATGACTTTAAGTCTATGACATTATTATTTATTGATTTTATTTTGTTTTATTTCTTTGATCACCAACTGCCACGACAACACACTCGTTTTTTTTATGCAGTACTCCTGACGAACTTCACCCATTGCCCGCATCGTACCGGCATTATTGCTCACGAAAACACAACGCACCTGCGGCGGCTGCTCTTGATCTCCGGCTGCTCATGATCTCCGTGAACGCACCCGCTGTCTCCAAACCTTGCAGAGCAGCACATTGAAGCGCTTGAGAACACAGCACAACATTCCCTAATAACACTTGCAATGCATTATGACTTCAAAGGTATGACTTTAAGTCTATGACATTATTATTTATTGATTTTATTTTGTTTTATTTCTTTGATCACCAACTGCCACGACAACACACTCGTTTTTTTTATGCAGTACTCCTGACGAACTTCACCCATTGCCCGCATCGTACCGGCTCTTAAGGTAGCTTGTGTTGGAGCAGCAGGACAAGCTCGCCATCCCGCCCGCTGCTTTCCTGCATTATTGCTCACGAAAACACAACGCACCCAGGGGAGAGATACCATGGTAAATAGGTAACCTATTTACCATGGTATCCCTCCCCTGCGGCGGCTGCTCTTGATCTCCGGCTGCTCATGATCTCCGTGAACGCACCCGCTGTCTCCAAACCTTGCAGAGCAGCACATTGAAGCGCTTGAAAACACAGCACAACATTCCCTAATAACACTTGCAATGCATTATGACTTCAAAGGTATGACTTTAAGTCTATGACATTATTATTTATTGATTTTATTTTGTTTTATTTCTTTGATCACCAACTGCCACGACAACACACTCGTTTTTTTTTTATGCAGTACTCCTGACGAACTTCACCCATTGCCCGCATCGTACCGGCTCTTAAGGTAGCTTGTGTTGGAGCAGCAGGACAAGCTCGCCATCCCGCCCGCTGCTTTCCTGCATTATTGCTCACGAAAACACAACGCACCCAGGGGAGAGATACCATGGTAAATAGGTAACCTATTTACCATGGTATCCCTCCCCTGCGGCGGCTGCTCTTGATCTCCGGCTGCTCATGATCTCCGTGAACGCACCCGCTGTCTCCAAACCTTGCAGAGCAGCACATTGAAGCGCTTGAAAACACAGCACAACATTCCCTAATAACACTTGCAATGCATTATGACTTCAAAGGTATGACTTTAAGTGTATGACATTATTATTTATTGATTTTATTTTGTTTTATTTCTTTGATCACCAACTGCCACGACAACACACTCGTTTTTTTTATGCAGTACTCCTGACGAACTTCACCCATTGCCCGCATCGTATCGGCTCTTAAGGTAGCTTGTGTTGGAGCAGCAGGACAAGCTCGCCATCCCGCCCGCTGCTTTCCTGCATTATTGCTCACGAAAACACAACGCACCCAGGGGAGAGATACCATGGTAAATAGGTAACCTATTTACCATGGTATCCCTCCCCTGCGGCGGCTGCTCTTGATCTCCGGCTGCTCATGATCTCCGTGAACGCACCCGCTGTCTCCAAACCTTGCAGAGCAGCACATTGAAGCGCTTGAAAACACAGCACAACATTCCCTAATAACACTTGCAATGCATTATGACTTCAAAGGTATGACTTTAAGTCTATGACATTATTATTTATTGATTTTATTTGTTTTATTTCTTTGATCACCAACTGCCACGACAACACACTCGTTTTTTTATGCAGTACTCCTGACGAACTTCACCCATTGCCCGCATCGTACCGGCTCTTAAGGTAGCTTGTGTTGGAGCAGCAGGACAAGCTCGCCATCCCGCCCGCTGCTTTCCTGCATTATTGCTCACGAAAACACAACGCACCCAGGGGAGAGATACCATGGTAAATAGGTAACCTATTTACCATGGTATCCCTCCCCTGCGGCGGCTGCTCTTGATCTCCGGCTGCTCATGATCTCCGTGAACGCACCCGCTGTCTCCAAACCTTGCAGAGCAGCACATTGAAGCGCTTGAAAACACAGCACAACATTCCCTAATAACACTTGCAATGCATTATGACTTCAAAGGTATGACTTTAAGTCTATGACATTATTATTTATTGATTTTATTTTGTTTTATTTCTTTGATCACCAACTGCCACGACAACACACTCGTTTTTTTATGCAGTACTCCTGACGAACTTCACCCATTGCCCGCATCGTACCGGCTCTTAAGGTTAGCTTGTGTTGGAGCAGCAGGACAAGCTCGTCAATCCCGCCCGCTGCTTTCCTGCATTATTGCTCACGAAAACACAACGCACCCAGGGGAGAGATACCATGGTAAATAGGTAACCTATTAGGTAACTATTTACCATGGTATCCCTCCCCTGCGGCGGCTGCTCTTGATCTCCGGCTGCTCATGATCTCCTAGTGAACGCACCCGCTGTCTCCAAACCTTGCAGAGCAGCACATTGAAGCGCTTGAAAACACAGCACAACATTCCCTAATAACACTTGCAATGCATTATGACTTCAAAGGTATGACTTTAAGTGTATGACATTATTATTTATTGATTTTATTTTGTTTTATTTCTTTGATCACCAACTGCCACGACAACACACTCGTTTTTTTTTATGCAGTACTCCTGACGAACTTCACCCATTGCCCGCATCGTACCGGCTCTTAAGGTAGCTTGTGTTGGAGCAGCAGGACAAGCTCGCCATCCCCGCCCGCTGCTTTCCTGCATTATTGCTCACGAAAACACAACGCACCCAGGGGAGAGATACCATGGTAAATAGGTAACCTATTTACCATGGTATCCCCTCCCCTGCGGCGGCTGCTCTTGATCTCCGGCTGCTCATGATCTCCGTGAACGCACCCGCTGTCTCCAAACCTTGCAGAGCAGCACATTGAAGCGCTTGAAAAACACAGCACAACATTCCCTAATAACACTTGCAATGCATTATGACTTCAAAGGTATGACTTTAAGTGTATGACATTATTATTTATTGATTTTATTTTGTTTTATTTCTTTGATCACCAACTGCCACGACAACACACTCGTTTTTTTTATGCAGTAACTCCTGACGAACTTCACCCATTGCCCGCATCGTACCGGCTCTTAAGGTAGCTTGTGTTGGGAGCAGCAGGACAAGCTCGCCATCCCGCCCGCTGCTTTCCTGCATTATTGCTCACGAAAACACAACGCACCCAGGGGAGAGATACCATGGTAAATAGGTAACCTATTTACCATGGTATCCCTCCCCTGCGGCGGCTGCTCTTGATCTCCGGCTGCTCATGATCTCCGTGAACGCACCCGCTGTCTCCAAACCTTGCAGAGCAGCACATTGAAGCGCTTGAAAACACAGCACAACATTCCCTAATAACACTTGCAATGCATTATGACTTCAAAGGTATGACTTTAAGTGTAGGACATTATTATTTATTGATTTTATTTTGTTTTATTTCTTTGATCACCAACTGCCACGACAACACACTCGTTTTTTTTATGCAGTACTCCTGACGAACTTCACCCATTGCCCGCATCGTACCCGGCTCTTAAGGTAGCTTGTGTTGGAGCAGCAGGACAAGCTCGCCATCCCGACCACTGCTTTCCTGCATTATTGCTCACGAAAACACAACGCACCCAGGGGAGAGATACCATGGTAAATAGGTAACCTATTTACCATGGTATCCCTCCCCTGCGGCGGCTGCTCTTGATCTCCGGCTGCTCATGATCTCCGTGAACGCACCCGCTGTCTCCAAACCTTGCAGAGCAGCACATTGAAGCGCTTGAAAACACAGCACAACATTCCCTAATAACACTTGCAATGCATTATGACTTCAAAGGTATGACTTTAAGTGTATGACATTATTATTTATTGATTTTATTTTGTTTTATTTCTTTGATCACCAACTGCCACGACAACAGACTCGTTTTTTTATGCAGTACTCCTGACGCAACTTCACCCATTGCCCCGCATCGTACCGGGCTCTTAGGTAGCTTGTGTTGGAGCAGCAGGACAAGCTCGCCATCCCGCCCGCTGCTTTCCTGCATTATTGCTCACGAAAACACAACGCACCCAGGGGAGAGATACCATGGGTAAATAGGTAACCTATTTACCATGGTATCCCTCCCCTGCGGCGGCTGCTCTTGATCTCCGGCTGCTCATGATCTCCGTGAACGCACCCGCTGTCTCCAAACCTTGCAGAGCAGCACATTGAAGCGCTTGAAAACACAGCACAACATTCCCTAATAACACTTGCAATGCATTATGACTTCAAAGGTATGACTTTAAGTCTATGACATTATTATTTATTGATTTTATTTTGTTTTATTTCTTTGATCACCAACTGCCACGACAACACACTCGTTTTTTTTTATGCAGTACTCCTGACGAACTTCACCCATTGCCCGCATCGTACCGGCTCTTAAGGTAGCTTGTGTTGGAGCAGCAGGACAAGCTCGCCATCCCGCCCGCTGCTTTCCTGCATTATTGCTCACGAAAACACAACGCACCCAGGGGAGAGATACCATGGTAAATAGGTAACCTATTTACCATGGTATCCCTCCCCTGCGGCGGCTGCTCTTGATCTCCGGCTGCTCATGATCTCCGTGAACGCACCCGCTGTCTCCAAACCTTGCAGAGCAGCACATTGAAGCGCTTGAAAACACAGCACAACATTCCCTAATAACACTTGCAATGCATTATGACTTCAAAGGTATGACTTTAAGTCTATGACATTATTATTTATTGATTTTATTTTGTTTTATTTCTTTGATCACCAACTGCCACGACAACACACTCGTTTTTTTTATGCAGTACTCCTGACGAACTTCACCCATTGCCCGCATCGTACCGGCTCTTAAGGTAGCTTGTGTTGGAGCAGCAGGACAAGCTCGCCATCCCGACCACTGCTTTCCTGCATTATTGCTCACGAAAACACAACAGCACCCAGGGGAGAGATACCATGGTAAATAGGTAACCTATTTACCATGGTATCCCTCCCCTGCGGCGGCTGCTCTTGATCTCCGGCTGCTCATGATCTCCGTGAACGCACCCGCTGTCTCCAAACCTTGCAGAGCAGCACATTGAAGCGCTTGAAAACACAGCACAACATTCCCTAATAACACTTGCAATGCATTATGACTTCAAAGGTATGACTTTAAGTGTATGACATTATTATTTATTGATTTTATTTTGTTTTATTTCTTTTGATCACCAACTGCCACGACAACACACTCGTTTTTTTATGCAGTACTCCTGACGAACTTCACCCATTGCCCGCATCGTACCGGCTCTTAAGGTAGCTTGTGTTTGGAGCAGCAGGACAAGCTCGCCATCCCGCCCGCTGCTTTCCTGCATTATTGCTCACGAAAACACAACGCACCCATGGGAGAGATACCATGGTAAATAGGTAACCTATTTACCATGGTATCCCTCCCCTGCGGCGGGCTGCTCTTGATCTCCGGCTGCTCATGATCTCCGTGAACGCACCCGCTGTCTCCAAACCTTGCAGAGCAGCACATTGAAGCGCTTGAAAACACAGCACAACATTCCCTAATAACACTTGCAATGCATTATGACTTCAAAGGTATGACTTTAAGTGTATGACATTATTATTTATTGATTTTATTTGTGTTTATTTCTTTGATCACCAACTGCCACGACAACACACTCGTTTTTTTTTATGCAGTACTCCTGACGAACTTCACCCATTGCCCGCATCGTACCGGCTCTTAAGGTAGCTTGTGTTGGAGCAGCAGGACAAGCTCGCCATCCCGCCCGCTGCTTTCCTGCATTATTGCTCACGAAAACACAACGGCACCCAGGGGAGAGATACCATGGTAAATAGGTAACCTATTTACCCATGGTATCCCTCCCCTGCGGCGGCTGCTCTTGATCTCCGGCTGCTCATGATCTCCTGTGAACGCACCCGCTGTCTCCAAACCTTGCAGAGCAGCACATTGAAGCGCTTGAAAAACACAGCACACATTCCCTAATAACACTTGCAATGCATTATGACTTCAAAGGTATGACTTTTAAGTCTATGACATTATTATTTATTGATTTTATTTTGTTTTATTTCTTTGATCACCAACTGCCACGACAACACACTCGTTTTTTTTATGCAGTACTCCTGACGAACTTCACCCATTGCCCGCATCGTACCGGCTCTTAAGGTAGCTTGTGTTGGAGCAGCAGGACAAGCTCGCCATCCCGCCCGCTGCTTTCCTGCATTATTGCTCACGAAAACACAACGCACCCAGGGGAGAGATACCATGGTAAATAGGTAACCTATTAGGTAACCTATTTACCATGGTATCCCTCCCCTGCGGCGGCTGCTCTTGATCTCCGGCTGCTCATGATCTCCGTGAACGCACCCGCTGTCTCCAAACCTTGCAGAGCAGCACATTGAAGCGCTTGAAAACACAGCACAACATTCCCTAATAACACTTGCAATGCATTATGACTTCAAAGGGTATGACTTTAAGTCTATGACATTATTATTTATTGATTTTATTTTGTTTTATTTCTTTGATCACCAACTGCCACGACAACACACTCGTTATTTTTACGCAGTACTCCTGACGAACTTCACCCATTGCCCGCATCGTACCGGCTCTTAAGGTAGCTTGTGTTGGAGCAGCAGGACAAGCTCGCCATCCCGCCCGCTGCTTTCCTGCATTATTGCTCACGAAAACACAACGCACCCAGGGGAGAGATACCATGGTAAATAGGTAACCTATTTACCCATGGTATCCCTCCCCTGCGGCGGCTGCTCTTGATCTCCGGCTGCTCATGATCTCCGTGAACGCACCCGCTGTCTCCAAACCTTGCAGAGCAGCACATTGAAGCGCTTGAAAACACAGCACAACATTCCCTAATAACACTTGCAATGCATTATGACTTCAAAGGTATGACTTTAAGTCTATGACATTATTATTTATTGATTTTATTTTGTTTTATTTCTTTGATCACCAACTGCCACGACAACACACTCGTTTTTTTTTATGCAGTACTCCTGACGAACTTCACCCATTGCCCGCATCGTACCGGCTCTTAAGGTAGCTTGTGTTGGAGCAGCAGGACAAGCTCGCCATCCCGCCCGCTGCCTTTCCTGCATTATTGCTCACGAAAACACAACGCACCCAGGGGAGAGATACCATGGTAAATAGGTAACCTATTTACCATGGTATCCCTCCCCTGCGGCGGCTGCTCTTGATCGCCGGCTGCTCATGATCTCCGTGAACGCACCCGCTGTCTCCAAACCTTGCAGAGCAGCAGCATTGAAGCGCTTGAAAACACAGCACAACATTCCCTAATAACACTTGCAATGCATTATGACTTCAAAGGTATGACTTTAAGTCTATGACATTATTATTTATTGATTTTATTTTGTTTTATTTCTTTG
>NW_026708431.1:0-56787 GCF_902713425.1 Acipenser ruthenus | reverse complement strand
CATTTCTTCTTTCATGACTTTTATGTTTAGTGAGCTGGGGGTGATTCCTCCAAAATTTCCTTTTGTCCTCCACACATTTCAATTGTAAAATGTAATTACAAAAATGTAATGCCTGCAGCACTTGATATTCCCAGGTGGTCTCCCATCCAAGTACTAACCAAGCCCAACATTGCTTAGCTTCTGAGATCAGACGAGATCAGGCTTATTCAAGGTGGTGTGGCCGCAGGCGATTGCATTTCTGCTTTCATGACTTTTATGTTTAGTGAGCTGGGGGTGATTCCTCCAAAATTTCCTTTTGTCCTCCACACATTTCAATTGTAAAATGTAATGCCTGCAGCACTTGATATTCCCAGGTGGTCTCCCATCCAAGTACTAACCAAGCCCAACATTGCTTAGCTTCTGAGATCAGACGAGATCAGGCTTATTCAAGGTGGTGTGGCCGCAGGCGATTGCATTTCTGCTTTCATGACTTTTATGTTTAGTGAGCTGGGGTGATTCCTCCAAAATTTCCTTTTGTCCTCCACACATTTCAATTGTAAAATGTAATGCCTGCAGCACTTGATATTCCCAGGTGGTCTCCCATCCAAGTACTAACCAAGCCCAACATTGCTTAGCTTCTGAGATCAGACGAGATCAGGCTTATTCAAGGTGGTGTGGCCGCAGGCGATTGCATTTCTGCTTTCATGACTTTTATGTTTAGTGAGCTGGGGGTGATTCCTCCAAAATTTCCTTTTGTCCTCCACACATTTCAATTGTAAAATGTAATGCCTGCAGCACCTGATATTCCCAGGTGGTCTCCCATCCAAGTACTAACCAAGCCCAACATTACTTAGCTTCTGAGATCAGGCTTATTCAAGGTGGTGTGGCCGCAGGCGATTGCATTTCTGCTTTCATGACTTTTATGTTTAGTGAGCTGGGGGTGATTCCTCCAAAATTTCCTTTTGTCCTCCACACATTTCAATTGTAAAATGTAATTACAAAAATGTAATGCCTGCAGCACTTGATATTCCCAGGTGGTCTCCCATCCAAGTACTAACCAAGCCCAACATTGCTTAGCTTCTGAGATCAGACGAGATCAGGCTTATTCAAGGTGGTGTGGCCGCAGGCGACTGCTTTTCTGCTTTCATGACTTTTATGTTTAGTGAGCTGGGGGTGATTCCTCCAAAATTTCCTTTTGTCCTCCACACATTTCAATTGTAAAATGTAATTACAAAAATGTAATGCCTGCAGCACTTGATATTCCCAGGTGGTCTCCCATCCAAGTACTAACCAAGCCCAACATTGCTTAGCTTCTGAGATCAGGCTTATTCAAGGTGGTGTGGCCGCAGGGGATTGCATTTCTGCTTTCATGACTTTTATGTTTAGTGAGCTGGGGGTGATTCCTCCAAAATTTCCTTTTGTCCTCCACACATTTCAATTGTAAAATGTAATTACAAAAATGTAATGCCTGCAGCACTTGATATTCCCAGGTGGTCTCCCATCCAAGTACTAACCAAGCCCAACATTGCTTAGCTTCTGAGATCAGACGAGATCAGGCTTATTCAAGGTGGTGTGGCCGCAGGCGATTGCATTTCTGCTTTCATGACTTTTATGTTTAGTGAGCTGGGGGTGATTCCTCCAAAATTTCCTTTTGTCCTCCACACATTTCAATTGTAAAATGTAATTACAAAAATGTAATGCCTGCAGCACTTGATATTCCCAGGTGGTCTCCCATCCAAGTACTAACCAAGACCAACATTGCTTAGCTTCTGAGATCAGACGAGATCAGGCTTATTCAAGGTGGTGTGGCCGCAGGCGATTGCATTTCTGCTTTCATGACTTTTATGTTTAGTGAGCTGGGGGTAATTCCTCCCAAATTTCCTTTTGTCCTCCACACATTTCAATTGTAAAATGTAATGCCTGCAGCACTTGATATTCCCAGGTGGTCTCCCATCCAAGTACTAACCAAGCCCAACATTGCTTAGCTTCTGAGATCAGGCTTATTCAAGGTGGTATGGCCGCAGGCGATTGCATTTCTGCTTTCATGACTTTTATGTTTAGTGAGCTGGGGGTGATTCCTCCCAAATTTCCTTTTGTCCTCCACACATTTCAATTGTAAAATGTAATTACAAAAATGTAATGCCTGCAGCACTTGATATTCCCAGGTGGTCTCCCATCCAAGTACTAACCAAGCCCAACATTGCTTAGCTTCTGAGATCAGACGAGATCAGGCTTATTCAAGGTGGTGTGGCCGCAGGCGATTGCATTCTGCTTTCATGACTTTTATGTTTAGTGAGCTGGGGGTGATTCCTCCAAAATTTCCTTTTGTCCTCCACACATTTCAATTGTAAAATGTAATTACAAAAATGTAATGACTGCAGCACTTGATATTCCCAGGTGGTCTCCCATCCAAGTACTAACCAAGCCCAACATTGCTTAGCTTCTGAGATCAGACGAGATCAGGCTTATTCAAGGTGGTGTGGCCGCAGGCGATTGCATTTCTGCTTTCATGACTTTTATGTTTAGTGAGCTGGGGGTGATTCCTCCAAAATTTCCTTTTGTCCTCCACACATTTCAATTGTAAAATGTAATTACAAAAATGTAATGACTGCAGCACTTGATATTCCCAGGTGGTCTCCCATCCAAGTACTAACCAAGCCCAACATTGCTTAGCTTCTGAGATCAGACGAGATCAGGCTTATTCAAGGTGGTGTGGCCGCAGGCGATTGCATTTCTGCTTTCATGACTTTTATGTTTAGTGAGCTGGGGGTGATTCCTCCAAAATTTCCTTTTGTCCTCCACACATTTCAATTGTAAAATGTAATGCCTGCAGCACTTGATATTCCCAGGTGGTCTACCATCCAAGTACTAACCAAGCCCAACATTACTTAGCTTCTGAGATCAGACGAGATCAGGCTTATTCAAGGTGGTGTGGCCGCAGGCGATTGCATTTCTGCTTTCATGACTTTTATGTTTAGTGAGCTGGGGGTGATTCCTCCAAAATTTCCTTTTGTCCTCCACACATTTCAATTGTAAAATGTAATGCCTGCAGCACTTGATATTCCCAGGTGGTCTCCCATCCAAGTACTAACCAAGCCCAACATTGCTTAGCTTCTGATATCAGACGAGATCAGGCTTATTCAAGGTGGTGTGGCCGCAGGCGATTGCATTTCTGCTTTCATGACTTTTATGTTTAGTGAGCTGGGGGTGATTCCTCCAAAATTTCCTTTTGTCCTCCACACATTTCAATTGTAAATTGTAATTACTAAAATGTAATGCCTGCAGCACTTGATATTCCCAGGTGGTCTCCCATCCAAGTACTAACCAAGCCCAACATTGCTTAGCTTCTGAGATCAGACGAGATCAGGCTTATTCAAGGTGGTGTGGCCGCAGGCGATTGCATTTCTGCTTTCATGACTTTTATGTTTAGTGAGCTGGGGGTGATTCCTCCAAAATTTCCTTTTGTCCTCCACACATTTCAATTGTAAAATGTAATTACAAAAATGTAATGCCTGCAGCACTTGATATTCCCAGGGTGGTCTCCCATCCAAGTACTAACCAAGCCCAACATTGCTTAGCTTCTGAGATCAGACGAGATCAGGCTTATTCAAGGTGGTGTGGCCGCAAGCGATTGCATTTCTGCTTTCATGACTTTTATGTTTAGTGAGCTGGGGGTGATTCCTCCAAAATTTCCTTTTGTCCTCCACACATTTCAATTGTAAAATGTAATGCCTGCAGCACTTGATATTCCCAGGCGGTCTCCCATCCAAGTACTAACCAAGCCCAACATTGCTTAGCTTCTGAGATCAGACGAGATCAGGCTTATTCAAGGTGGTGTGGCCGCAGGCGATTGCATTTCTGCTTTCATGACTTTTATGTTTAGTGAGCTGGGGGTGATTCCTCCAAATTTCCTTTTGTCCTCCACACATTTCAATTGTAAAATGTAATTACAAAAAATGTAATGCCTGCAGCACTTGATATTCCCAGGTGGTCTCCCATCCAAGTACTAACCAAGCCCAACATTGCTTAGCTTCTGAGATCAGACGAGATCAGGCTTATTCAAGGTGGTGTGGCCGCAGGCGATTGCATTTCTGCTTTCATGACTTTTATGTTTAGTGAGCTGGGGGTGATTCCTCCAAAATTTCCTTTTGTCCTCCACACATTTCAATTGTAAAATGTAATGCCTGCACCACTTGATATTCCCAGGTGGTCTCCCATCCAAGTACTAACCAAGCCCAACATTGCTTAGCTTCTGAGATCAGACGAGATCATGCTTATTCAAGGTGGTGTGGCCGCAGGCGATTGCATTTCTGCTTTCATGACTTTTATGTTTAGTGAGCTGGGGGTGATTCCTCCAAAATTTCCTTTTGTCCTCCACACATTTCAATTGTAAAATGTAATTACAAAAATGTAATGCCTGCAGCACTTGATATTCCCAGGTGGTCTCCCATCCAAGTACTAACCAAGCCCAACATTGCTTAGCTTCTGAGATCAGACGAGATCAGGCTTATTCAAGGTGGTGTGGCCGCAGGCGATTGCATTTCTGCTTTCATGACTTTTATGTTTAGTGAGCTGGGGGTGATTCCTCCAAAATTTCCTTTTGTCCTCCACACATTTCAATTGTAAAATGTAATGCCTGCAGCACTTGATATTCCCAGGTGGTCTCCCATCCAAGTACTAACCAAGCCCAACATTGCTTAGCTTCTGAGATCAGACGAGATCAGGCTTATTCAAGGTGGTGTGGCCGCAGGCGATTGCATTTCTGCTTTCATGACTTTTATGTTTAGTGAGCTGGGGGTGATTCCTCCAAAATTTCCTTTTGTCCTCCACACATTTCAATTGTAAAATGTAATGCCTGCAGCACTTGATATTCCCAGGTGGTCTCCCATCCAAGTACTAACCAAGCCCAACATTGCTTAGCTTCTGAGATCAGACGAGATCAGGCTTATTCAAGGTGGTGTGGCCGCAGGCGATTGCATTTCTGCTTTCATGACTTTTATGTTTAGTGAGCTGGGGGTGATTCCTCCAAAATTTCCTTTTGTCCTCCACACATTTCAATTGTAAAATGTAATTACAAAAATGTAATGCCTGCAGCACTTGATATTCCCAGGTGGTCTCCCATCCAAGTACTAACCAAGCCCAACATTGCTTAGCTTCTGAGATCAGACGAGATCAGGCTTATTCAAGGTGGTGTGGCCGCAGGCGATTGCATTTCTGCTTTCATGACTTTTATGTTTAGTGAGCTGGGGGTGATTCCTCCAAAATTTCCTTTTGTCCTCCACACATTTCAATTGTAAAATGTAATGCCTGCAGCACTTGATATTCCCAGGTGGTCTCCCATCCAAGTACTAACCAAGCCCAACATTACTTAGCTTCTGAGATCAGACGAGATCAGGCTTATTCAAGGTGGTGTGGCCGCAGGCGATTGCATTTCTGCTTTCATGACTTTTATGTTTAGTGAGCTGGGGGTGATTCCTCCAAAATTTCCTTTTGTCCTCCACACATTTCAATTGTAAAATGTAATGCCTGCAGCACTTGATATTCCCAGGTGATCTCCCATCCAAGTAATAACCAAGCCCAACATTGCTTAGCTTCTGAGATCAGACGAGATCAGGCTTATTCAAGGTGGTGTGGCCGCAGGCGACTGCTTTTCTGCTTTCATGACTTTTATGTTTAGTGAGCTGGGGGTGATTCCTCCAAAATTTCCTTTTGTCCTCCACACATTTCAATTGTAAAATGTAATGCCTGCAGCACTTGATATTCCCAGGTGGTCTCCCATCCAAGTACTAACCAAGCCCAACATTGCTTAGCTTCTGAGATCAGACGAGATCAGGCTTATTCAAGGTGGTGTGGCCGCAGGCGATTGCATTTCTGCTTTCATGACTTTTATGTTTAGTGAGCTGGGGGTGATTCCTCCAAAATTTCCTTTTGTCCTCCACACATTTCAATTGTAAAATGTAATGCCTGCAGCACTTGATATTCCCAGGTGGTCTCCCATCCAAGTACTAACCAAGCCCAACATTGCTTAGCTTCTGAGATCAGACGAGATCAGGCTTATTCAAGGTGGTGTGGCCGCAGGCGATTGCATTTCTGCTTTCATGACTTTTATGTTTAGTGAGCTGGGGGTGATTCCTCCAAAATTTCCTTTTGTCCTCCACACATTTCA
This sequence comes from Acipenser ruthenus, assembly GCF_902713425.1. NCBI lineage: Eukaryota > Metazoa > Chordata > Actinopteri > Acipenseriformes > Acipenseridae > Acipenser > Acipenser ruthenus. Next base: position 50,642 of record NW_026708431.1, on the reverse strand, counting down.
ATTGTAAAATGTAATGCCTGCAGCACTTGATATTCCCAGGTGGTCTCCCATCCAAGTACTAAAAAGCCCAACATTGCTTAGCTTCTGAGATCAGACGAGATCAGGCTTATTCAAGGTGGTGTGGCCGCAGGCGATTGCATTTCTGCTTTCATGACTTTTATGTTTAGTGAGCTGGGGGTGATTCCTCCAAAATTTCCTTTTGTCCTCCACACATTTCAATTGTAAAATGTAATTACAAAAATGTAATGCCTGCAGCACTTGATATTCCCAGGTGGTCTCCCATCCAAGTACTAACCAAGCCCAACATTGCTTAGCTTCTGAGATCAGACGAGATCAGGCTTATTCAAGGTGGTGTGGCCGCAGGCGATTGCATTTCTGCTTTCATGACTTTTATGTTTAGTGAGCTGGGGGTGATTCCTCCAAAATTTCCTTTTGTCCTCCACACATTTCAATTGTAAAATGTAATTACTAAAATGTAATGCCTGCAGCACTTGATATTCCCAGGTGGTCTCCCATCCAAGTACTAACCAAGCCCAACATTGCTTAGCTTCTGAGATCAGACGAGATCAGGCTTATTCAAGGTGGTGTGGCCGCAGGCGATTGCATTTCTGCTTTCATGACTTTTATGTTTAGTGAGCTGGGGGTGATTCCTCCAAAATTTCCTTTTGTCCTCCACACATTTCAATTGTAAAATGTAATTACAAAAATGTAATGCCTGCAGCACTTGATATTCCCAGGTGGTCTCCCATCCAAGTACTAACCAAGGCCAACATTGCTTAGCTTCTGAGATCAGACGAGATCAGGCTTATTCAAGGTGGTGTGGCCGCAGGCGATTGCATTTCTGCTTTCATGACTTTTATGTTTAGTGAGCTGGGGGTGATTCCTCCAAAATTTCCTTTTGTCCTCCACACATTTCAATTGTAAAATGTAATTACAAAAATGTAATGCCTGCAGCACTTGATATTCCCAGGTGGTCTCCCATCCAAGTACTAACCAAGCCCAACATTGCTTAGCTTCTGAGATCAGACGAGATCAGGCTTATTCAAGGTGGTGTGGCCGCAGGCGATTGCATTTCTGCTTTCATGACTTTTATGTTTAGTGAGCTGGGGGTGATTCCTCCAAAATTTCCTTTTGTCCTCCACACATTTCAATTGTAAAATGTAATGCCTGCAGCACTTGATATTCCCAGGTGGTCTCCCATCCAAGTACTAACCAAGCCCAACATTGCTTAGCTTCTGAGATCAGACGAGATCAGGCTTATTCAAGGTGGTGTGGCCGCAGGCGATTGCTGTTCTGCTTTCATGACTTTTATGTTTAGTGAGCTGGGGGTGATTCCTCCAAAATTTCCTTTTGTCCTCCACACATTTCAATTGTAAAATGTAATGCCTGCAGCACTTGATATTCCCAGGTGGTCTCCCATCCAAGTACTAACCAAGCCCAACATTGCTTAGCTTCTGAGATCAGACGAGATCAGGCTTATTCAAGGTGGTGTGGCCGCAGGCGATTGCATTTCTGCTTTCATGACTTTTATGTTTAGTGAGCTGGGGGTGATTCCTCCAAAATTTCCTTTTGTCCTCCACACATTTCAATTGTAAAATGTAATGCCTGCAGCACTTGATATTCCCAGGTGGTCTCCCATCCAAGTACTAACCAAGCCCAACATTGCTTAGCTTCTGAGATCAGACGAGATCAGGCTTATTCAAGGTGGTGTGGCCGCAGGCGATTGCATTTCTGCTTTCATGACTTTTATGTTTAGTGAGCTGGGGGTGATTCCTCCAAAATTTCCTTTTGTCCTCCACACATTTCAATTGTAAAATGTAATGCCTGCAGCACTTGATATTCCCAGGTGGTCTCCCATCCAAGAACTAAAAAGCCCAACATTGCTTAGCTTCTGAGATCAGACGAGATCAGGCTTATTCAAGGTGGTGTGGCCGCAGGCGATTGCATTTCTGCTTTCATGACTTTTATGTTTAGTGAGCTGGGGGTGATTCCTCCAAAATTTCCTTTTGTCCTCCACACATTTCAATTGTAAAATGTAATTACAAAAATGTAATGACTGCAGCACTTGATATTCCCAGGTGGTCTCCCATCCAAGTACTAACCAAGCCCAACATTGCTTAGCTTCTGAGATCAGACGAGATCAGGCTTATTCAAGGTGGTGTGGCCGCAGGCGATTGCATTTCTGCTTTCATGACTTTTATGTTTAGTGAGCTGGGGGTGATTCCTCCAAAATTTCCTTTTGTCCTCCACACATTTCAATTGTAAAATGTAATTACTAAAATGTAATGCCTGCAGCACTTGATATTCCCAGGTGGTCTCCCATCCAAGTACTAACCAAGCCCAACATTGCTTAGCTTCTGAGATCAGACGAGATCAGGCTTATTCAAGGTGGTGTGGCCGCAGGCGATTGCATTTCTGCTTTCATGACTTTTATGTTTAGTGAGCTGGGGGTGATTCCTCCAAAATTTCCTTTTGTCCTCCACACATTTCAATTGTAAAATGTAATGCCTGCAGCACTTGATATTCCCAGGTGGTCTCCCATCCAAGTACTAACCAAGCCCAACATTGCTTAGCTTCTGAGATCAGGCTTATTCAAGGTGGTGTGGCCGCAGGGGATTGCATTTCTGCTTTCATGACTTTTATGTTTAGTGAGCTGGGGGTGATTCCTCCAAAATTTCCTTTTGTCCTCCACACATTTCAATTGTAAAATGTAATTACAAAAATGTAATGCCTGCAGCACTTGATATTCCCAGGTGGTCTCCCATCCAAGTACTAACCAAGCCCAACATTGCTTAGCTTCTGAGATCAGACGAGATCAGGCTTATTCAAGGTGGTGTGGCTGCAGGCGATTGCATTTCTGCTTTCATGACTTTTATGTTTAGTGAGCTGGGGGTGATTCCTCCAAAATTTCCTTTTGTCCTCCACACATTTCAATTGTAAAATGTAATGCCTGCAGCACTTGATATTCCCAGGTGGTCTCCCATCCAAGTACTAACCAAGCCCAACATTGCTTAGCTTCTGAGATCAGACGAGATCAGGCTTATTCAAGGTGGTGTGGCCGCAGGCGACTGCATTTCTGCTTTCATGACTTTTATGTTTAGTGAGCTGGGGGTGATTCCTCCAAAATTTCCTTTTGTCCTCCACACATTTCAATTGTAAAATGTAATGCCTGCAGCACTTGATATTCCCAGGTGGTCTCCCATCCAAGTACTAACCAAGCCCAACATTGCTTAGCTTCTGAGATCAGACGAGATGAGGCTTATTCAAGGTGGTGTGGCCGGAGGCAATTGCATTTCTGCTTTCATGACTTTTATGTTTAGTGAGCTGGGGGTGATTCCTCCAAAATTTCCTTTTGTCCTCCACACATTTCAATTGTAAAATGTAATGCCTGCAGCACTTGATATTCCCAGGTGGTCTCCCATCCAAGTACTAACCAAGCCCAACATTGCTTAGCTTCTGAGATCAGACGAGATCAGGCTTATTCAAGGTGGTGTGGCCGCAGGCGATTGCATTTCTGCTTTCATGACTTTTATGTTTAGTGAGCTGGGGGTGATTCCTCCAAAATTTCCTTTTGTCCTCCACACATTTCAATTGTAAAATGTAATTCCTGCAGCACTTGATATTCCCAGGTGGTCTCCCATCCAAGTACTAACCAAGCCCAACATTGCTTAGCTTCTGAGATCAGACGAGATCAGGCTTATTCAAGGTGGTGTGGCCGCAGGCGATTGCATTTCTGCTTTCATGACTTTTATGTTTAGTGAGCTGGGGGTGATTCCTCCAAAATTTCCTTTTGTCCTCCACACATTTCAATTGTAAAATGTAATTACAAAAATGTAATGCCTGCAGCACTTGATATTGCCAGGTGGTCTCCCATCCAAGTACTAACCAAGCCCAACATTGCTTAGCTTCTGAGATCAGACGAGATCAGGCTTATTCAAGGTGGTGTGGCCGCATGCGATTGCATTTCTGCTTTCATGACTTTTATGTTTAGTGAGCTGGGGGTGATTCCTCCAAAATTTCCTTTTGTCCTCCACACATTTCAATTGTAAAATGTAATTACTAAAAAGTAATGCCTGCAGCACTTGATATTCCCAGGTGGTCTCCCATCCAAGTACTAACCAAGCCCAACATTGCTTAGCTTCTGAGATCAGACGAGATCAGGCTTATTCAAGGTGGTGTGGCCGCAGGCGATTGCATTTCTGCTTTCATGACTTTTATGTTTAGTGAGCTGGGGGTGATTCCTCCAAAATTTCCTTTTGTCCTCCACACATTTCAATTGTAAAATGTAATGCCTGCAGCACTTGATATTCCCAGGTGGTCTCCCATCCAAGTACTAACCAAGCCCAACATTGCTTAGCTTCTGAGATCAGACGAGATCAGGCTTATTCAAGGTGGTGTGGCCGCAGGCGATTGCATTTCTGCTTTCATGACTTTTATGTTTAGTGAGCTGGGGGTGATTCCTCCCAAATTTCCTTTTGTCCTCCACACATTTCAATTGTAAAATGTAATGCCTGCAGCACTTGATATTCCCAGGTGGTCTCCCATCCAAGTACTAACCAAGCCCAACATTGCTTAGCTTCTGAGATCAGGCTTATTCAAGGTGGTGTGGCCGCAGGCGATTGCATTTCTGCTTTCATGACTTTTATGTTTAGTGAGCTGGGGGTGATTCCTCCAAAATTTCCTTTTGTCCTCCACACATTTCAAATGTAAAATGTAATTACAAAAATGTAATGCCTGCAGCACTTGATATTCCCAGGTGGTCTCCCATCCAAGTACTAACCAAGCCCAACATTGCTTAGCTTCTGAGATCAGATGAGATCAGGCTTATTCAAGGTGGTGTGGCCGCAGGCGATTGCATTTCTGCTTTCATGACTTTTATGTTTAGTGAGCTGGGGGTGATTCCTCCAAAATTTCCTTTTGTCCTCCACACATTTCAATTGTAAAATGTAATGCCTGCAGCACTTGATATTCCCAGGTGGTCTCCCATCCAAGTACTAACCAAGCCCAACATTGCTTAGCTTCTGAGATCAGACGAGATCAGGCTTATTCAAGGTGGTGTGGCCGCAGGCGATTGCATTTCTGCTTTCATGACTTTTATGTTTAGTGAGCTGGGGGTGATTCCTCCAAAATTTCCTTTTGTCCTCCACACATTTCAATTGTAAAATGTAATGACAAAAATGTAATGCCTGCAGCACTTGATATTCCCAGGTGGTCTCCCATCCAAGTACTAACCAAGCCCAACATTGCTTAGCTTCTGAGATCAGGCTTATTCAAGGTGGTGTGGCCGCAGGCGATTGCATTTCTGCTTTCATGACTTTTATGTTTAGTGAGCTGGGGGTGATTCCTCCAAAATTTCCTTTTGTCCTCCACACATTTCAATTGTAAAATGTAATTACAAAAATGTAATGCCTGCAGCACTTGATATTCCCAGGTGGTCTCCCATCCAAGTACTAACCAAGCCCAACATTGCTTAGCTTCTGAGATCAGACGAGATCAGGCTTATTCAAGGTGGTGTGGCCGCAGGCGATTGCATTTCTGCTTTCATGACTTTTATGTTTAGTGAGCTGGGGTGATTCCTCCAAAATTTCCTTTTGTCCTCCACACATTTCAATTGTAAAATGTAATTACAAAAATGTAATGCCTGCAGCACTTGATATTCCCAGGTGGTCTCCCATCCAAGTACTAACCAAGCCCAACATTGCTTAGCTTCTGAGATCAGACGAGATCAGGCTTATTCAAGGTGGTGTGGCCGCAGGCGATTGCATTTCTGCTTTCATGACTTTTATGTTTAGTGAGCTGGGGGTGATTCCTCCAAAATTTCCTTTTGTCCTCCACACATTTCAATTGTAAAATGTAATTACAAAAATGTAATGCCTGCAGCACTTGATATTCCCAGGTGGTCTCCCATCCAAGTACTAACCAAGCCCAACATTGCTTAGCTTCTGAGATCAGACGAGATCAGGCTTATTCAAGGTGGTGTGGCCGCAGGCGATTGCATTTCTGCTTTCATGACTTTTATGTTTAGTGAGCTGGGGGTGATTCCTCCAAAATTTCCTTTTGTCCTCCACACATTTCTATTGTAAAATGTAATGACAAAAATGTAATGCCTGCAGCACTTGATATTCCCAGGTGGTCTCCCATCCAAGTACTAACCAAGCCCAACATTGCTTAGCTTCTGAGATCAGACGAGATCAGGCTTATTCAAGGTGGTGTGGCCGCAGGCGATTGCATTTCTGCTTTCATGACTTTTATGTTTAGTGAGCTGGGGGTGATTCCTCCAAAATTTCCTTTTGTCCTCCACACATTTCAATTGTAAAATGTAATGCCTGCAGCACTTGATATTCCCAGGTGGTCTCCCATCCAAGTACTAACCAAGCCCAACATTGCTTAGCTTCTGAGATCAGACGAGATCAGGCTTATTCAAGGTGGTGTGGCCGCAGGCGATTGCATTTCTGCTTTCATGACTTTTATGTTTAGTGAGCTGGGGGTGATTCCTCCAAAATTTCCTTTTGTCCTCCACACATTTCAATTGTAAAATGTAATTACAAAAATGTAATGCCTGCAGCACTTGATATTCCCAGGTGGTCTCCCATCCAAGTACTAACCAAGCCCAACATTGCTTAGCTTCTGAGATCAGACGAGATCAGGCTTATTCAAGGTGGTGTGGCCGCAGGCGATTGCATTTCTGCTTTCATGACTTTTATGTTTAGTGAGCTGGGGGTGATTCCTCCAAAATTTCCTTTTGTCCTCCACACATTTCAATTGTAAAATGTAATGCCTGCAGCACTTGATATTCCCAGGTGGTCTCCCATCCAAGTACTAACCAAGCCCAACATTGCTTAGCTTCTGAGATCAGACGAGATCAGGCGAGATCAGGCTTATTCAAGGTGGTGTGGCCGCAGGCGATTGCATTTCTGCTTTCATGACTTTTATGTTTAGTGAGCTGGGGGTGATTCCTCCAAAATTTCCTTTTGTCCTCCACACATTTCAATTGTAAAATGTAATGCCTGCAGCACTTGATATTCCCAGGTGGTCTCCCATCCAAGTACTAACCAAGCCCAACATTGCTTAGCTTCTGAGATCAGACGAGATCAGGCTTATTCAAGGTGGTGTGGCCGCAGGCGATTGCATTTCTGCTTTCATGACTTTTATGTTTAGTGAGCTGGGGGTGATTCCTCCAAAATTTCCTTTTGTCCTCCACACATTTCAATTGTAAAATGTAATTACAAAAATGTAATGCCTGCAGCACTTGATATTACCAGGTGGTCTCCCATCCAAGTACTAACCAAGCCCAACATTGCTTAGCTTCTGAGATCAGACGAGACCAGGCTTATTCAAGGTGGTGTGGCCGCAGGCGATTGCATTTCTGCTTTCATGACTTTTATGTTTAGTGAGCTGGGGGTGATTCCTCCAAAATTTCCTTTTGTCCTCCACACATTTCTATTGTAAAATGTAATTACAAAAATGTAATGCCTGCAGCACTTGATATTCCCAGGTGGTCTCCCATCCAAGTACTAACCAAGCCCAACATTGCTTAGCTTCGGAGATCAGACGAGATCAGGCTTATTCAAGGTGGTGTGGCCGCAGGCGATTGCATTTCTGCTTTCATGACTTTTATGTTTAGTGAGCTGGGGGTGATTCCTCCAAAATTTCCTTTTGTCCTCCACACATTTCAATTGTAAAATGTAATTACAAAAATGTAATGCCTGCAGCACTTGATATTCCCAGGTGGTCTCCCATCCAAGTACTAACCAAGCCCAACATTGCTTAGCTTCTGAGATCAGACGAGATCAGGCTTATTCAAGGTGGTGTGGCCGCAGGCGATTGCTGTTCTGCTTTCATGACTTTTATGTTTAGTGAGCTGGGGGTGATTCCTCCAAAATTTCCTTTTGTCCTCCACACATTTCAATTGTAAAATGTAATGCCTGCAGCACTTGATATTCCCAGGTGGTCTCCCATCCAAGTACTAACCAAGCCCAACATTGCTTAGCTTCTGAGATCAGACGAGATCAGGCTTATTCAAGGTGGTGTGGCCGCAGGCGATTGCCTTTCTGCTTTCATGACTTTTATGTTTAGTGAGCTGGGGGTGATTCCTCCAAAATTTCCTTTTGTCCTCCACACATTTCAATTGTAAAATGTAATGCCTGCAGCACTTGATATTCCCAGGTGGTCTCCCATCCAAGTACTAACCAAGCCCAACATTGCTTAGCTTCTGAGATCAGACGAGATCAGGCTTATTCAAGGTGGTGTGGCCGCAGGCGATTGCATTTCTGCTTTCATGACTTTTATGTTTAGTGAGCTGGGGGTGATTCCTCCAAAATTTCCTTTTGTCCTCCACACATTTCAATTGTAAAATGTAATTACAAAAATGTAATGCCTGCAGCACTTGATATTCCCAGGTGGTCTCCCATCCAAGTACTAACCAAGCCCAACATTGCTTAGCTTCTGAGATAAGACGAGATCAGGCTTATTCAAGGTGGTGTGGCCGCAGGCGATTGCATTTCTGCTTTCATGACTTTTATGTTTAGTGAGCTGGGGGTGATTCCTCCAAAATTTCCTTTTGTCCTCCACACATTTCAATTGTAAAATATAATGCCTGCAGCACTTGATATTCCCAGGTGGTCTCCCATCCAACTACTAACCAAGCCCAACATCGCTTAGCTTCTGAGATCAGACGAGATCAGGCTTATTCAAGGTGGTGTGGCCGCAGGCGATTGCTGTTCTGCTTTCATGACTTTTATGTTTAGTGAGCTGGGGGTGATTCCTCCAAAATTTCCTTTTGTCCTCCACACATTTCAATTGTAAAATGTAATTACAAAAATGTAATGCCTGCAGCACTTGATATTCCCAGGTGGTCTCCCATCCAAGTACTAACCAAGCCCAACATTGCTTAGCTTCTGAGATCAGACGAGATCAGGCTTATTCAAGGTGGTGTGGCCGCAGGCGATTGCATTTCTGCTTTCATGACTTTTATGTTTAGTGAGCTGGGGGTGATTCCTCCAAAATTTCCTTTTGTCCTCCACACATTTCAATTGTAAAATGTAATTACAAAAACGTAATGACTGCAGCACTTGATATTCCCAGGTGGTCTCCCATCCAAGTACTAACCAAGCCCAACATTGCTTAGCTTCTGAGATCAGACGAGATCAGGCTTATTCAAGGTGGTGTGGCCGCAGGCGATTGCATTTCTGCTTTCATGACTTTTATGTTTAGTGAGCTGGGGGTGATTCCTCCAAAATTTCCTTTTGTCCTCCACACATTTCAATTGTAAAATGTAATTACAAAAATGTAATGCCTGCAGCACTTGATATTCCCAGGTGGTCTCCCATCCAAGTACTAACCAAGCCCAACATTGCTTAGCTTCTGAGATCAGACGAGATCAGGCTTATTCAAGGTGGTGTGGCCGCAGGCGATTGCATTTCTGCTTTCATGACTTTTATGTTTAGTGAGCTGGGGGTGATTCCTCCAAAATTTCTTTTTGTCCTCCACACATTTCAATTGTAAAATGTAATGCCTGCAGCACTTGATATTCCCAGGTGGTCTCCCATCCAAGTACTAACCAAGCCCAACATTGCTTAGCTTCTGAGATCAGACGAGATCAGGCTTATTCAAGGTGGTGTGGCCGCAGGCGATTGCATTTCTGCTTTCATGACTTTTATGTTTAGTGAGCTGGGGGTGATTCCTCCAAAATTTCCTTTTGTAATCCACACATTTCAATTGTAAAATGTAATGCCTGCAGCACTTGATATTCCCAGGTGGTCTCCCATCCAAGTACTAACCAAGCCCAACATTGCTTAGCTTCTGAGATCAGACGAGATCAGGCTTATTCAAGGTGGTGTGGCCGCAGGCGATTGCATTTCTGCTTTCATGACTTTTATGTTTAGTGAGCTGGGGGTGATTCCTCCAAAATTTCCTTTTGTCCTCCACACATTTCAATTGTAAAATGTAATTACAAAAATGTAATGCCTGCAGCACTTGATATTCCCAGGTGGTCTCCCATCCAAGTACTAACCAAGCCCAACATTGCTTGGCTTCTGAGATCAGACGAGATCAGGCTTATTCAAGGTGGTGTGGCCGCAGGCGATTGCATTTCTGCTTTCAAGACTTTTATGTTTAGTGAGCTGGGGGTGATTCCTCAAAAATTTCCTTTTGTCCTCCACACATTTCAATTGTAAAATGTAATGCCTGCAGCACTTGATATTCCCAGGTGGTCTCCCATCCAAGTACTAACCAAGCCCAACATTGCTTAGCTTCTGAGATCAGACGAGATCAGGCTTATTCAAGGTGGTGTGGCCGCAGGCGATTGCATTTCTGCTTTCATGACTTTTATGTTTAGTGAGCTGGGGGTGATTCCTCCAAAATTTCCTTTTGTCCTCCACACATTTCAATTGTAAAATGTAATTACAAAAATATAATGCCTGCAGCACTTGATATTCCCAGGTGGTCTCCCATCCAAGTACTAACCAAGCCCAACATTGCTTAGCTTCTGAGATCAGACGAGAGCAGGCTTATTGAAGGTGGTGTGGCCGCAGGCGATTGCATTTCTGCTTTCATGACTTTTATGTTTAGTGAGCTGGAGGTGATTCCTCCAAAATTTCCTTTTGTCCTCCACACATTTCAATTGTAAAATGTAATTACAAAAATGTAATGCCTGCAGCACTTGATATTCCCAGGTGGTCTCCCATCCAAGTACTAACCAAGCCCAACATTGCTTAGCTTCTGAGATCAGATGAGATCAGGCTTATTCAAGGTGGTGTGGCCGCAGGCGATTGCATTTCTGCTTTCATGACTTTTATGTTTAGTGAGCTGGGGGTGATTCCTCCAAAATTTCCTTTTGTCCTCCACACATTTCAATTGTAAAATGTAATGCCTGCAGCACTTGATATTCCCAGGTGGTCTCCCATCCAAGTACTAACCAAGCCCAACATTGCTTAGCTTCTGAGATCAGACGAGATCAGGCTTATTCAAGGTGGTGTGGCCGCAGGCGATTGCATTTCTGCTTTCATGACTTTTATGTTTAGTGAGCTGGGGGTGATTCCTCCAAAATTTCCTTTTGTCCTCCACACATTTCAATTGTAAAATGTAATGCCTGCAGCACTTGATATTCCCAGGTGGTCTCCCATCCAAGTAATAACCAAGCCCAACATTGCTTAGCTTCTGAGATCAGACGAGATCAGGCTTATTCAAGGTGGTGTGGCCGCAGGCGATTGCATTTCTGCTTTCATGACTTTTATGTTTAGTGAGCTGGGGGTGATTCCTCCAAAATTTCCTTTTGTCCTCCACACATTTCAATTGTAAAATGTAATTACAAAAATGTAATGCCTGCAGCACTTGATATTCCCAGGTGGTCTCCCATCCAAGTACTAACCAAGCCCAACATTGCTTAGCTTCTGAGATCAGACGAGATCAGGCTTATTCAAGGTGGTGTGGCCGCAGGCGATTGCATTTCTGCTTTCATGACTTTTATGTTTAGTGAGCTGGGGGTGATTCCTCCAAAATTTCCTTTTTTCCTCCACACATTTCAATTCTAAAATGTAATTACAAAAATGTAATGCCTGCAGCACTTGATATTCCCAGGTGGTCTCCCATCCAAGTACTAACCAAGCCCAACATTGCTTAGCTTCTGAGATCAGACGAGATCAGGCTTATTCAAGGTGGTGTGGCCGCAGGCGATTGCATTTCTGCTTTCATGACTTTTATGTTTAGTGAGCTGGGGGTGATTCCTCCAAAATTTCCTTTTGTCCTCCACACATTTCAATTGTAAAATGTAATTACAAAAATGTAATGCCTGCAGCACTTGATATTCCCAGGTGGTCTCCCATCCAAGTACTAACCAAGCCCAACATTGCTTAGCTTCTGAGATCAGACGAGATCAGGCGAGATCAGGCTTATTCAAGGTGGTGTGGCCGCAGGCGATTGCATTTCTGCTTTCATGACTTTTATGTTTAGTGAGCTGGGGGTGATTCCTCCAAAATTTCCTTTTGTCCTCCACACATTTCAATTGTAAAATGTAATTACAAAAATGTAATGCCTGCAGCACTTGATATTCCCAGGTGGTCTCCCATCCAAGTACTAACCAAGCCCAACATTGCTTAGCTTCTGAGATCAGACGAGATCAGGCTTATTCAAGGTGGTGTGGCCGCAGGCGATTGCATTTCTGCTTTCATGACTTTTATGTTTAGTGAGCTGGGGGTGATTCCTCCAAAATTTCCTTTTGTCCTCCACACATTTCAATTGTAAAATGTAATTACTAAAATGTAATGCCTGCAGCACTTGATATTCCCAGGTGGTCTCCCATCCAAGTACTAACCAAGCCCAACATTGCTTAGCTTCTGAGATCAGACGAGATCAGGCTTATTCAAGGTGGTGTGGCCGCAGGCGATTACATTTCTGCTTTCATGACTTTTATGTTTAGTGAGCTGGGGGTGATTCCTCCAAAATTTCCTTTTGTCCTCCACACATTTCAATTGTAAAATGTAATGCCTGCAGCACTTGATATTCCCAGGTGGTCTCCCATCCAAGTACTAACCAAGCCCAACATTGCTTAGCTTCTGAGATCAGACGAGATCAGGCTTATTCAAGGTGGTGTGGCCGCAGGCGATTGCATTTCTGCTTTCATGACTTTTATGTTTAGTGAGCTGGGGGTGATTCCTCCAAAATTTCCTTTTGTCCTCCACACATTTCAATTGTAAAATGTAATGCCTGCAGCACTTGATATTCCCAGGTGGTCTCCCATCCAAGTACTAACCAAGCCCAACATTGCTTAGCTTCTGAGATCAGACGAGATCAGGCTTATTCAAGGTGGTGTGGCCGCAGGCGATTGCATTTCTGCTTTCATGACTTTTATGTTTAGTGAGCTGGGGGTGATTCCTCCAAAATTTCCTTTTGTCCTCCACACATTTCAATTGTAAAATGTAATGCCTGCAGCACTTGATATTCCCAGGTGGTCTCCCATCCAAGTACTAACCAAGCCCAACATTGCTTAGCTTCTGAGATCAGACGAGATCAGGCTTATTCAAGGTGGTGTGGCCGCAGGCGATTGCATTTCTGCTTTCATGACTTTTATGTTTAGTGAGCTGGGGGTGATTCCTCCAAAATTTCCTTTTGTCCTCCACACATTTCAATTGTAAAATGTAATGCCTGCAGCACTTGATATTCCCAGGTGGTCTCCCATCCAAGTACTAACCAAGCCCAACATTGCTTAGCTTCTGAGATCAGACGAGATCAGGCTTATTCAAGGTGGTGTGGCCGCAGGTGATTGCATTTCTGCTTTCATGACTTTTATGTTTAGTGAGCTGGGGGTGATTCCTCCAAAATTTCCTTTTGTCCTCCACACATTTCAATTGTAAAATGTAATGCCTGCAGCACTTGATATTCCCAGGTGGTCTCCCATCCAAGTACTAACCAAGCCCAACATTGCTTAGCTTCTGAGATCAGACGAGATCAGGCTTATTCAAGGTGGTGTGGCCGCAGGCGATTGCATTTCTGCTTTCATGACTTTTATGTTTAGTGAGCTGGGGGTGATTCCTCCAAAATTTCCTTTTGTCCTCCACACATTTCAATTGTAAAATGTAATGCCTGCAGCACTTGATATTCCCAGGTGGTCTCCCATCCAAGTACTAACCAAGCCCAACATTGCTTAGCTTCTGAGATCAGGCTTATTCAAGGTGGTGTGGCCGCAGGCGATTGCATTTCTGCTTTCATGACTTTTATGTTTAGTGAGCTGGGGGTGATTCCTCCAAAATTTCCTTTTGTCCTCCACACATTTCAATTGTAAAATGTAATTACTAAAATGTAATGCCTGCAGCACTTGATATTCCCAGGCGGTCTCCCATCCAAGTACTAACCAAGCCCAACATTGCTTAGCTTCTGAGATCAGACGAGATCAGGCTTATTCAAGGTGGTGTGGCCGCAGGCGATTGCATTTCTGCTTTCATGACTTTTATGTTTAGTGAGCTGGGGGTGATTCCTCCAAAATTTCCTTTTGTCCTCCACACATTTCAATTGTAAAATGTAATTACAAAAATGTAATGCCTGCAGCACTTGATATTCCCAGGTGGTCTCCCATCCAAGTACTAACCAAGCCCAACATTGCTTAGCTTCTGAGATCAGACGAGATCAGGCTTATTCAAGGTGGTGTGGCCGCAGGCGATTGCATTTCTGCTTTCATGACTTTTATGTTTAGTGAGCTGGGGGTGATTCCTCCAAAATTTCCTTTTGTCCTCCACACATTTCAATTGTAAAATGTAATGCCTGCAGCACTTGATATTCCCAGGTGGTCTCCCATCCAAGTACTAACCAAGCCCAACATTGCTTAGCTTCTGAGATCAGACGAGATCAGGCTTATTCAAGGTGGTGTGGCCGCAGGCGATTGCATTTCTGCTTTCATGACTTTTATGTTTAGTGAGCTGGGGGTGATTCCTCCAAAATTTCCTTTTGTCCTCCACACATTTCAATTGTAAAATGTAATTACTAAAGTGTAATGCCTGCAGCACTTGATATTCCCAGGTGGTCTCCCATCCAAGTACTAACCAAGCCCAACATTGCTTAGCTTCTGAGATCAGACGAGATCAGGCTTATTCAAGGTGGTGTGGCCGCAGGCGATTGCATTTCTGCTTTCATGACTTTTATGTTTAGTGAGCTGGGGGTGATTCCTCCAAAATTTCCTTTTGTCCTCCACACATTTCAATTGTAAAATGTAATGCCTGCAGCACTTGATATTGCCAGGTGGTCTCCCATCCAAGTACTAACCAAGCCCAACATTGCTTAGCTTCTGAGATCAGACGAGATCAGGCTTATTCAAGGTGGTGTGGCCGCAGGCGATTGCTGTTCTGCTTTCATGACTTTTATGTTTAGTGAGCTGGGGGTGATTCCTCCAAAATTTCCTTTTGTCCTCCACACATTTCAATTGTAAAATGTAATTACTAAAATGTAATGCCTGCAGCACTTGATATTCCCAGGAGGTCTCCCATCCAACTACTAACCAAGCCCAACATTGCTTAGCTTCTGAGATCAGACGAGATCAGGCTTATTCAAGGTGGTGTGGCCGCAGGCGATTGCATTTCTGCTTTCATGACTTTTATGTTTAGTGAGCTGGGGGTGATTCCTCCAAAATTTCCTTTTGTCCTCCACACATTTCAATTGTAAAATGTAATGCCTGCAGCACTTGATATTCCCAGGTGGTCTCCCATCCAAGTACTAACCAAGCCCAACATTGCTTAGCTTCTGAGATCAGACGAGATCAGGCTTATTCAAGGTGGTGTGGCCGCAGGCGATTGCATTTCTGCTTTCATGACTTTTATGTTTAGTGAGCTGGGGGTGATTCCTCCAAAATTTCCTTTTGTCCTCCACACATTTCAATTGTAAAATGTAATTACAAAAATGTAATGCCTGCAGCACTTGATATTCCCAGGTGGTCTCCCATCCAAGTACTAACCAAGCCCAACATTGCTTAGCTTCTGAGATCAGACGAGATCAGGCTTATTCAAGGTGGTGTGGCCGCAGGCGATTGCATTTCTGCTTTCATGACTTTTATGTTTAGTGAGCTGGGGGTGATTCCTCCAAAATTTCCTTTTGTCCTCCACACATTTCAATTGTAAAATGTAATGCCTGCAGCACTTGATATTCCCAGGTGGTCTCCCATCCAAGTACTAACCAAGCCCAACATTGCTTAGCTTCTGAGATCAGACGAGATCAGGCTTATTCAAGGTGGTGTGGCCGCAGGCGATTGCATTTCTGCTTTCATGACTTTTATGTTTAGTGAGCTGGGGGTGATTCCTCCAAAATTTCCTTTTGTCCTCCACACATTTCAATTGTAAAATGTAATGCCTGCAGCACTTGATATTCCCAGGTGGTCTCCCATCCAAGTACTAACCAAGCCCAACATTGCTTAGCTTCTGAGATCAGACGAGATCAGGCTTATTCAAGGTGGTGTGGCCGCAGGCGATTGCATTTCTGCTTTCATGACTTTTATGTTTAGTGAGCTGGGGGTGATTCCTCCAAAATTTCCTTTTGTCCTCCACACATTTCAATTGTAAAATGTAATGCCTGCAGCACTTGATATTCCCAGGTGGTCTCCCATCCAAGTACTAACAAAGCCCAACATTGCTTAGCTTCTGAGATCAGACGAGATCAGGCTTATTCAAGGTGGTGTGGCCGCAGGCGATTGCATTGCTGCTTTCATGACTTTTATGTTTAGTGAGCTGGGGGTGATTCCTCCAAAATTTCCTTTTGTCCTCCACACATTTCAATTGTAAAATGTAATTACTAAAATGTAATGCCTGCAGCACTTGATATTCCCAGGTGGTCTCCCATCCAAGTACTAACCAAGCCCAACATTGCTTAGCTTCTGAGATCAGACGAGATCAGGCTTATTCAAGGTGGTGTGGCCGCAGGCGATTGCATTTCTGCTTTCATGACTTTTATGTTTAGTGAGCTGGGGGTGATTCCTCCAAAATTTCTTTTTGTCCTCCACACATTTCAATTGTAAAATGTAATGCCTGCAGCACTTGATATTCCCAGGTGGTCTCCCATCCAAGTACTAACCAAGCCCAACATTGCTTAGCTTCTGAGATCAGGCTTATTCAAGGTGGTGTGGCCGCAGGCGATTGCATTTCTGCTTTCATGACTTTTATGTTTAGTGAGCTGGGGGTGATTCCTCCAAAATTTCCTTTTGTCCTCCACACATTTCAATTGTAAAATGTAATTACAAAAATGTAATGCCTGCAGCACTTGATATTCCCAGGTGGTCTCCCATCCAAGTACTAACCAAGCCCAACATTGCTTAGCTTCTGAGATCAGACGAGATCAGGCTTATTCAAGGTGGTGTGGCCGCAGGCGATTGCATTTCTGCTTTCATGACTTTTATGTTTAGTGAGCTGGGGGTGATTCCTCCAAAATTTCCTTTTGTCCTCCACACATTTCAATTGTAAAATGTAATGCCTGCAGCACTTGATATTCCCAGGTGGTCTCCCATCCAAGTACTAACCAAGCCCAACATTGCTTAGCTTCTGAGATCAGACGAGATCAGGCTTATTCAAGGTGGTGTGGCTGCAGGCGATTGCATTTCTGCTTTCATGACTTTTATGTTTAGTGAGCTGGGGGTGATTCCTCCAAAATTTCCTTTTGTCCTCCACACATTTCAATTGTAAAATGTAATTACAAAAATGTAATGCCTGCAGCACTTGATAGTCCCAGGTGGTCTCCCATCCAAGTACTAACCAAGCCCAACTTTGCTTAGCTTCTGAGATCAGACGAGATCAGGCTTATTCAAGGTGGTGTGGCCGCAGGCGATTGCATTTCTGCTTTCATGACTTTTATGTTTAGTGAGCTGGGGGTGATTCCTCCAAAATTTCCTTTTGTCCTCCACACATTTCAATTGTAAAATGTAATTACAAAAATGTAATGCCTGCAGCACTTGATATTCCCAGGTGGTCTCCCATCCAAGTACTAACCAAGCCCAACTTTGCTTAGCTTCTGAGATCAGACGAGATCAGGCTTATTCAAGGTGGTGTGGCCGCAGGCGATTGCATTTCTGCTTTCATGACTTTTATGTTTAGTGAGCTGGGGGTGATTCCTCCAAAATTTCCTTTTGTCCTCCACACATTTCAATTGTAAAATGTAATTACAAAAATGTAATGCCTGCAGCACTTGATATTCCCAGGTGGTCTCCCATCCAAGTACTAACCAAGCCCAACATTGCTTAGCTTCTGAGATCAGACGAGATCAGGCTTATTCAAGGTGGTGTGGCCGCAGGCGATTGCATTTCTGCTTTCATGACTTTTATGTTTAGTGAGCTGGGGGTGATTCCTCCAAAATTTCCTTTTGTCCTCCACACATTTCAATTGTAAAATGTAATTACAAAAATGTAATGCCTGCAGCACTTGATATTCCCAGGTGGTCTCCCATCCAAGTACTAACCAAGCCCAACATTGCTTAGCTTCTGAGATCAGACGAAATCAGGCTTATTCAAGGTGGTGTGGCCGCAGGCGATTGCATTTCTGCTTTCATGACTTTTATGTTTAGTGAGCTGGGGGTGATTCCTCCAAAATTTCCTTTTGTCCTCCACACATTTCAATTGTAAAATGTAATGCCTGCAGCACTTGATATTCCCAGGTGGTCTCCCATCCAAGTACTAACCAAGCCCAACATTGCTTAGCTTCTGAGATCAGACGAGATCAGGCTTATTCAAGGTGGTGTGGCCGCAGGCGATTGCATTTCTGCTTTCATGACTTTTATGTTTAGTGAGCTGGGGGTGATTCCTCCAAAATTTCCTTTTGTCCTCCACACATTTCAATTGTAAAATGTAATGCCTGCAGCACTTGATATTCCCAGGTGGTCTCCCATCCAAGTACTAACCAAGCCCAACATTGCTTAGCTTCTGAGATCAGACGAGATCAGGCTTATTCAAGGTGGTGTGGCCGCAGGCGATTGCATTTCTGCTTTCATGACTTTTATGTTTAGTGAGCTGGGGGTGATTCCTCCAAAATTTCCTTTTGTCCTCCACACATTTCAATTGTAAAATGTAATTACAAAAATGTAATGCCTGCAGCACTTGATATTCCCAGGTGGTCTCCCATCCAAGTACTAACCAAGCCCAACATTGCTTAGCTTCTGAGATCAGACGAGATCAGGCTTATTCAAGGTGGTGTGGCCGCAGGCGATTGCATTTCTGCTTTCATGACTTTTATGTTTAGTGAGCTGGGGGTGATTCCTCCAAAATTTCCTTTTGTCCTCCACACATTTCAATTGTAAAATGTAATGCCTGCAGCACTTGATATTCCCAGGTGGTCTCCCATCCAAGTACTAACCAAGCCCAACATTGCTTAGCTTCTGAGATCAGACGAGATCAGGCTTATTCAAGGTGGTGTGGCCGCAGGCGATTGCATTTCTGCTTTCATGACTTTTATGTTTAGTGAGCTGGGGGTGATTCCTCCAAAATTTCCTTTTGTCCTCCACACATTTCTATTGTAAAATGTAATTACAAAAATGTAATGCCTGCAGCACTTGATATTCCCAGGTGGTCTCCCATCCAAGTACTAACCAAGCCCAACATTGCTTAGCTTCTGAGATCAGACGAGATCAGGCTTATTCAAGGTGGTGTGGCCGCAGGCGATTGCATTTCTGCTTTCATGACTTTTATGTTTAGTGAGCTGGGGGTGATTCCTCCAAAATTTCCTTTTGTCCTCCACACATTTCAATTGTAAAATGTAATTACAAAAATGTAATGCCTGCAGCACTTGATATTCCCAGGTGGTCTCCCATCCAAGTACTAATCAAGCCCAACATTGCTTAGCTTCTGAGATCAGGCGAGATCAGATGAGATCAGGCGAGATCAGGCTTATTCAAGGTGGTGTGGCCGCAGGCGATTGCATTTCTGCTTTCATGACTTTTATGTTTAGTGAGCTGGGGGTGATTCCTCCAAAATTTCCTTTTGTCCTCCACACATTTCAATTGTAAAACGTAATGCCTGCAGCACTTGATATTCCCAGGTGGTCTCCCATCCAAGTACTAACCAAGCCCAACATTGCTTAGCTTCTGAGATCAGACGAGATCAGGCTTATTCAAGGTGGTGTGGCCGCAGGCGATTGCATTTCTGCTTTCATGACTTTTATGTTTAGTGAGCTGGGGGTGATTCCTCCAAAATTTCCTTTTGTCCTCCACACATTTCAATTGTAAAATGTAATTACTAAAATGTAATGCCTGCAGCACTTGATATTCCCAGGTGGTCTCCCATCCAAGTACTAACCAAGCCCAACATTGCTTAGCTTCTGAGATCAGACGAGATCAGGCTTATTCAAGGTGGTGTGGCCGCAGGCGATTGCATTTCTGCTTTCATGACTTTTATGTTTAGTGAGCTGGGGGTGATTCCTCCAAAATTTCCTTTTGTCCTCCACACATTTCAATTGTAAAATGTAATGCCTGCAGCACTTGATATTCCCAGGTGGTCTCCCATCCAAGTACTAACCAAGCCCAACATTGCTTAGCTTCTGAGATCAGACGAGATCAGGCTTATTCAAGGTGGTGTGGCCGCAGGCGATTGCATTTCTGCTTTCATGACTTTTATGTTTAGTGAGCTGGGGGTGATTCCTCCAAAATTTCCTTTTGTCCTCCACACATTTCTATTGTAAAATGTAATTACAAAAATGTAATGCCTGCAGCACTTGATATTCCCAGGTGGTCTCCCATCCAAGTACTAACCAAGCCCAACATTGCTTAGCTTCTGAGATCAGACGAGATCAGGCTTATTCAAGGTGGTGTGGCCGCAGGCGATTGCATTTCTGCTTTCATGACTTTTATGTTTAGTGAGCTGGGGGTGATTCCTCCAAAATTTCCTTTTGTCCTCCACACATTTCAATTGTAAAATGTAATGCCTGCAGCACTTGATATTCCCAGGTGGTCTCCCATCCAAGTACTAACCAAGCCCAACATTGCTTAGCTTCTGAGATCAGACGAGATCAGGCTTATTCAAGGTGGTGTGGCCGCAGGCGATTGCATTTCTGCTTTCATGACTTTTATGTTTAGTGAGCTGGGGGTGATTCCTCCAAAATTTCCTTTTGTCCTCCACACATTTCAATTGTAAAATGTAATTACAAAAATGTAATGCCTGCAGCACTTGATATTCCCAGGTGGTCTCCCATCCAAGTACTAACCAAGCCCAACATTGCTTAGCTTCTGAGATCAGACGAGATCAGGCTTATTCAAGGTGGTGTGGCCGCAGACGATTGCATTTCTGCTTTCATGACTTTTATGTTTAGTGAGCTGGGGGTGATTCCTCCAAAATTTCCTTTTGTCCTCCACACATTTCTATTGTAAAATGTAATTACAAAAATGTAATGCCTGCAGCACTTGATATTCCCAGGTGGTCTCCCATCCAAGTACTAACCAAGCCCAACATTGCTTAGCTTCTGAGATCAGACGAGATCAGGCTTATTCAAGGTGGTGTGGCCGCAGGCGATTGCATTTCTGCTTTCATGACTTTTATGTTTAGTGAGCTGGGGGTGATTCCTCCAAAATTTCCTTTTGTCCTCCACACATTTCAATTGTAAAATGTAATGCCTGCAGCACTTGATATTCCCAGGTGGTCTCCCATCCAAGTACTAACCAAGCCCAACATTGCTTAGCTTCTGAGATCAGACGAGATCAGGCTTATTCAAGGTGGTGTGGCCGCAGGCGATTGCTGTTCTGCTTTCATGACTTTTATGTTTAGTGAGCTGGGGGTGATTCCTCCAAAATTTCCTTTTGTCCTCCACACATTTCAATTGTAAAATGTAATGCCTGCAGCACTTGATATTCCCAGGTGGTCTCCCATCCAAGTACTAACCAAGCCCAACATTGCTTAGCTTCTGAGATCAGACGAGATCAGGCTTATTCAAGGTGGTGTGGCCGCAGGCGATTGCATTTCTGCTTTCATGACTTTTATGTTTAGTGAGCTGGGGGTGATTCCTCCAAAATTTCCTTTTGTCCTCCACATATTTCAATTGTAAAATGTAATGCCTGCAGCACTTGATATTCCCAGGTGGTCTCCCATCCAAGTACTAACCAAGCCCAACATTGCTTAGCTTCTGAGATCAGACGAGATCAGGCTTATTCAAGGTGGTGTGGCCGCAGGCGATTGCATTTCTGCTTTCATGACTTTTATGTTTAGTGAGCTGGGGGTGATTCCTCCAAAATTTCCTTTTGTCCTCCACACATTTCAATTGTAAAATGTAATGCCTGCAGCACTTGATATTCCCAGGTGGTCTCCCATCCAAGTACTAACCAAGCCCAACATTGCTTAGCTTCTGAGATCAGACGAGATCAGGCTTATTCAAGGTGGTGTGGCCGCAGGCGATTGCATTTCTGCTTTCATGACTTTTATGTTTAGTGAGCTGGGGGTGATTCCTCCAAAATTTCCTTTTGTCCTCCACACATTTCAATTGTAAAATGTAATTACAAAAATGTAATGCCTGCAGCACTTGATATTCCCAGGTGGTCTCCCATCCAAGTACTAACCAAGCCCAACATTGCTTAGCTTCTGAGATCAGACGAGATCAGGCTTATTCAAGGTGGTGTGGCCGCAGGCGATTGCATTTCTGCTTTCATGACTTTTATGTTTAGTGAGCTGGGGGTGATTCCTCCAAAATTTCCTTTTGTCCTCCACACATTTCTATTGTAAAATGTAATTACAAAAATGTAATGCCTGCAGCACTTGATATTCCCAGGTGGTCTCCCATCCAAGTACTAACCAAGCCCAACATTGCTTAGCTTCTGAGATCAGACGAGATCAGGCTTATTCAAGGTGGTGTGGCCGCAGGCGATTGCATTTCTGCTTTCATGACTTTTATGTTTAGTGAGCTGGGGGTGATTCCTCCAAAATTTCCTTTTGTCCTCCACACATTTCAATTGTAAAATGTAATGCCTGCAGCACTTGATATTCCCAGGTGGTCTCCCATCCAAGTACTAACCAAGCCCAACATTGCTTAGCTTCTGAGATCAGACGAGATCAGGCTTATTCAAGGTGGTGTGGCCGCAGGCGATTGCATTTCTGCTTTCATGACTTTTATGTTTAGTGAGCTGGGGGTGATTCCTCCAAAATTTCCTTTTGTCCTCCACACATTTCAATTGTAAAATGTAATGCCTGCAGCACTTGATATTCCCAGGTGGTCTCCCATCCAAGTACTAACCAAGCCCAACATTGCTTAGCTTCTGAGATCAGACGAGATCAGGCTTATTCAAGGTGGTGTGGCCGCAGGCGATTGCATTTCTGCTTTCATGACTTTTATGTTTAGTGAGCTGGGGGTGATTCCTCCAAAATTTCCTTTTGTCCTCCACACATTTCAATTGTAAAATGTAATGCCTGCAGCACTTGATATTCCCAGGTGGTCTCCCATCCAAGTACTAACCAAGCCCAACATTGCTTAGCTTCTGAGATCAGACGAGATCAGGCTTATTCAAGGTGGTGTGGCCGCAGGCGATTGCATTTCTGCTTTCATGACTTTTATGTTTAGTGAGCTGGGGGTGATTCCTCCAAAATTTCCTTTTGTCCTCCACACATTTCAATTGTAAAATGTAATGCCTGCAGCACTTGATATTCCCAGGTGGTCTCCCATCCAAGTACTAACCAAGCCCAACATTGCTTAGCTTCTGAAATCAGACGAGATCAGGCTTATTCAAGGTGGTGTGGCCGCAGGCGATTGCATTTCTGCTTTCATGACTTTTATGTTTAGTGAGCTGGGGGTGATTCCTCCAAAATTTCCTTTTGTCCTCCACACATTTCAATTGTAAAATGTAATTACTAAAATGTAATGCCTGCAGCACTTGATATTCCCAGGTGGTCTCCCATCCAAGTACTAACCAAGCCCAACATTGCTTAGCTTCTGAGATCAG
Source organism: Acipenser ruthenus (assembly GCF_902713425.1). Taxonomy (NCBI): domain Eukaryota; kingdom Metazoa; phylum Chordata; class Actinopteri; order Acipenseriformes; family Acipenseridae; genus Acipenser; species Acipenser ruthenus. The sequence goes on along the minus strand of NW_026708431.1, from coordinate 27,275 downwards.
ACGAGATCAGGCTTATTCAAGGTGGTGTGGCCGCAGGCGATTGCATTTCTGCTTTCATGACTTTTATGTTTAGTGAGCTGGGGGTGATTCCTCCAAAATTTCCTTTTGTCCTCCACACATTTCAATTGTAAAATGTAATGCCTGCAGCACTTGATATTCCCAGGTGGTCTCCCATCCAAGTACTAACCAAGCCCAACATTGCTTAGCTTCTGAGATCAGGCTTATTCAAGGTGGTGTGGCCGCAGGCGATTGCATTTCTGCTTTCATGACTTTTATGTTTAGTGAGCTGGGGGTGATTCCTCCAAAATTTCCTTTTGTCCTCCACACATTTCAATTGTAAAATGTAATTACAAAAATGTAATGCCTGCAGCACTTGATATTCCCAGGTGGTCTCCCATCCAAGTACTAACCAAGCCCAACATTGCTTAGCTTCTGAGATCAGACGAGATCAGGCTTATTCAAGGTGGTGTGGCCGCAGGCGATTGCATTTCTGCTTTCATGACTTTTATGTTTAGTGAGCTGGGGGTGATTCCTCCAAAATTTCTTTTTGTCCTCCACACATTTCAATTGTAAAATGTAATGCCTGCAGCACTTGATATTCCCAGGTGGTCTCCCATCCAAGTACTAACCAAGCCCAACATTGCTTAGCTTCTGAGATCAGGCTTATTCAAGGTGGTGTGGCCGCAGGCGATTGCATTTCTGCTTTCATGACTTTTATGTTTAGTGAGCTGGGGGTGATTCCTCCAAAATTTCCTTTTGTCCTCCACACATTTCAATTGTAAAATGTAATGCCTGCAGCACTTGATATTCCCAGGTGGTCTCCCATCCAAGTACTAACCAAGCCCAACATTGCTTAGCTTCTGAGATCAGACGAGATCAGGCTTATTCAAGGTGGTGTGGCCGCAGGCGATTGCATTTCTGCTTTCATGACTTTTATGTTTAGTGAGCTGGGGGTGATTCCTCCAAAATTTCCTTTTGTCCTCCACACATTTCAATTCTAAAATGTAATTACAAAAATGTAATGCCTGCAGCACTTGATATTCCCAGGTGGTCTCCCATCCAAGTACTAACCAAGCCCAACATTGCTTAGCTTCTGAGATCAGACGAGATCAGGCTTATTCAAGGTGGTGTGGCCGCAGGCGATTGCATTTCTGCTTTCATGACTTTTATGTTTAGTGAGCTGGGGGTGATTCCTCCAAAATTTCCTTTTGTCCTCCACACATTTCAATTGTAAAATGTAATGCCTGCAGCACTTGATATTCCCAGGTGGTCTCCCATCCAAGTACTAACCAAGCCCAACATTGCTTAGCTTCTGAGATCAGACGAGATCAGGCTTATTCAAGGTGGTGTGGCCGCAGGCGATTGCATTTCTGCTTTCATGACTTTTATGTTTAGTGAGCTGGGGGTGATTCCTCCAAAATTTCCTTTTGTCCTCCACACATTTCAATTGTAAAATGTAATTACAAAAATGTAATGCCTGCAGCACTTGATATTCCCAGGTGGTCTCCCATCCAAGTACTAACCAAGCCCAACATTGCTTAGCTTCTGAGATCAGGCTTATTCAAGGTGGTGTGGCCGCAGGCGATTGCATTTCTGCTTTCATGACTTTTATGTTTAGTGAGCTGGGGGTGATTCCTCCAAAATTTCCTTTTGTCCTCCACACATTTCAATTGTAAAATGTAATGCCTGCAGCACTTGATATTCCCAGGTGGTCTCCCATCCAAGTACTAACCAAGCCCAACATTGCTTAGCTTCTGAGATCAGACGAGATCAGGCTTATTCAAGGTGGTGTGGCGGCAGGCGATTGCATTTCTGCTTTCATGACTTTTATGTTTAGTGAGCTGGGGGTGATTCCTCCAAAATTTCCTTTTGTCCTCCACACATTTCAATTGTAAAATGTAATTACAAAAATGTAATGCCTGCAGCACTTGATATTCCCAGGTGGTCTCCCCTCCAAGTACTAACCAAGCCCAACATTGCTTAGCTTCTGAGATCAGACAAGATCAGGCTTATTCAAGGTGGTGTGGCCGCAGGCGATTGCAGTTCTGCTTTCATGACTTTTATGTTTAGTGAGCTGGGGGTGATTCCTCCAAAATTTCCTTTTGTCCTCCACACATTTCAATTGTAAAATGTAATTACAAAAATGTAATGCCTGCAGCACTTGATATTCCCAGGTGGTCTCCCATCCAAGTACTAACCAAGCCCAACATTGCTTAGCTTCTGAGATCAGACGAGATCAGGCTTATTCAAGGTGGTGTGGCCGCAGGCGATTGCAGTTCTGCTTTCATGACTTTTATGTTTAGTGAGCTGGGGGTGATTCCTCCAAAATTTCCTTTTGTCCTCCACACATTTCAATTGTAAAATGTAATGCCTGCAGCACTTGATATTCCCAGGTGGTCTCCCATCCAAGTACTAACCAAGCCCAACATTGCTTAGCTTCTGAGATCAGACGAGATCAGGCTTATTCAAGGTGGTGTGGCCGCAGGCGATTGCATTTCTGCTTTCATGACTTTTATGTTTAGTGAGCTGGGGGTGATTCCTCCAAAATTTCCTTTTGTCCTCCACACATTTCAATTGTAAAATGTAATGCCTGCAGCACTTGATATTCCCAGGTGGTCTCCCATCCAAGTACTAACCAAGCCCAACATTGCTTAGCTTCTGAAATCAGACGAGATCAGGCTTATTCACGGTGGTGTGGCCGCAGGCGATTGCTTTTCTGCTTTCATGACTTTTATGTTTAGTGAGCTGGGGGTGATTCCTCCAAAATTTCCTTTTGTCCTCCACACATTTCAATTGTAAAATGTAATTACAAAAATGTAATGCCTGCAGCACTTGATATTCCCAGGTGGTCTCCCCTCCAAGTACTAACCAAGCCCAACATTGCTTAGCTTCTGAGATCAGACGAGATCAGGCTTATTCAAGGTGGTGTGGCCGCAGGCGATTGCATTTCTGCTTTCATGACTTTTATGTTTAGTGAGCTGGGGGTGATTCCTCCAAAATTTCCTTTTGTCCTCCACACATTTCAATTGTAAAATGTAATTACAAAAATGTAATGCCTGCAGCACTCGATATTCCCAGGTGGTCTCCCATCCAAGTACTAACCAAGCCCAACATTGCTTAGCTTCTGAGATCAGACGAGATCAGGCTTATTCAAGGTGGTGTGGCCGCAGGCGATTGCATTTCTGCTTTCATGACTTTTATGTTTAGTGAGCTGGGGGTGATTCCTCCAAAATTTCCTTTTGTCCTCCACACATTTCAATTGTAAAATGTAATGCCTGCAGCACTTGATATTCCCAGGTGGTCTCCCATCCAAGTACTAACCAAGCCCAACATTGCTTAGCTTCTGAGATCAGACGAGATCAGGCTTATTCAAGGTGGTGTGGCCGCAGGCGATTGCATTTCTGCTTTCATGACTTTTATGTTTAGTGAGCTGGGGGTGATTCCTCCAAAATTTCCTTTTGTCCTCCACACATTTCAATTGTAAAATGTAATGCCTGCAGCACTTGATATTCCCAGGTGGTCTCCCATCCAAGTACTAACCAAGCCCAACATTGCTTAGCTTCTGAGATCAGACGAGATCAGGCTTATTCAAGGTGGTGTGGCCGCAGGCGATTGCATTTCTGCTTTCATGACTTTTATGTTTAGTGAGCTGGGGGGTGATTCCTCCAAAATTTCCTTTTGTCCTCCACACATTTCAATTGTAAAATGTAATTACTAAAATGTAATGCCTGCAGCACTTGATATTCCCAGGTGGTCTCCCATCCAAGTACTAACCAAGCCCAACATTGCTTAGCTTCTGAGATCAGACGAGATCAGGCTTATTCAAGGTGGTGTGGCCGCAGGCGATTGCATTTCTGCTTTCATGACTTTTATGTTTAGTGAGCTGGGGGTGATTCCTCCAAAATTTCCTTTTGTCCTCCACACATTTCAATTGTAAAATGTAATTACAAAAATGTAATTACAAAAATGTAATGCCTGCAGCACTTGATATTCCCAGGTGGTCTCCCATCCAAGTACTAACCAAGCCCAACATTGCTTAGCTTCTGAGATCAGACGAGATCAGGCTTATTCAAGGTGGTGTGGCCGCAGGCGATTGCATTTCTGCTTTCATGACTTTTATGTTTAGTGAGCTGGGGGTGATTCCTCCCAAATTTCCTTTTGTCCTCCACACATTTCAATTGTAAAATGTAATTACAAAAATGTAATGCCTGCAGCACTTGATATTCCCAGGTGGTCTCCCATCCAAGTACTAACCAAGCCCAACATTGCTTAGCTTCTGAGATCAGACGAGATCAGGCTTATTCAAGGTGGTGTGGCCGCAGGCGATTGCATTTCTGCTTTCATGACTTTTATGTTTAGTGAGCTGGGGGTGATTCCTCCAAAATTTCCTTTTGTCCTCCACACATTTCAATTGTAAAATGTAATGCCTGCAGCACTTGATATTCCCAGGTGGTCTCCCATCCAAGTACTAACCAAGCCCAACATTGCTTAGCTTCTGAGATCAGACAAGATCAGGCTTATTCAAGGTGGTGTGGCCGCAGGCGATTGCATTTCTGCTTTCATGACTTTTATGTTTAGTGAGCTGGGGGTGATTCCTCCAAAATTTCCTTTTGTCCTCCACACATTTCAATTGTAAAATGTAATTACAAAAATGTAATGCCTGCAGCACTTGATATTCCCAGGTGGTCTCCCATCCAAGTACTAACCAAGCCCAACATTGCTTAGCTTCTGAGATCAGACGAGATCAGGCTTATTCAAGGTGGTGTGGCCGCAGGCGATTGCATTTCTGCTTTCATGACTTTTATGTTTAGTGAGCTGGGGGTGATTCCTCCAAAATTTCCTTTTGTCCTCCACACATTTCAATTGTAAAATGTAATTACAAAAATGTAATGCCTGCAGCACTTGATATTCCCAGGTGGTCTCCCATCCAAGTACTAACCAAGCCCAACATTGCTTAGCTTCTGAGATCAGACGAGATCAGGCTTATTCAAGGTGGTGTGGCCGCAGGCGATTGCATTTCTGCTTTCATGACTTTTATGTTTAGTGAGCTGGGGGTGATTCCTCCAAAATTTCCTTTTGTCCTCCACACATTTCAATTGTAAAATGTAATGCCTGCAGCACTTGATATTCCCAGGTGGTCTCCCATCCAAGTACTAACCAAGCCCAACATTGCTTAGCTTCTGAGATCAGACGAGATCAGGCTTATTCACGGTGGTGTGGCCGCAGGCGATTGCTTTTCTGCTTTCATGACTTTTATGTTTAGTGAGCTGGGGGTGATTCCTCCAAAATTTCCTTTTGTCCTCCACACATTTCAATTGTAAAATGTAATTACAAAAATGTAATGCCTGCAGCACTTGATATTCCCAGGTGGTCTCCCCTCCAAGTACTAACCAAGCCCAACATTGCTTAGCTTCTGAGATCAGACGAGATCAGGCTTATTCAAGGTGGTGTGGCCGCAGGCGATTGCATTTCTGCTTTCATGACTTTTATGTTTAGTGAGCTGGGGGTGATTCCTCCAAAATTTCCTTTTGTCCTCCACACATTTCAATTGTAAAATGTAATGCCTGCAGCACTTGATATTCCCAGGTGGTCTCCCATCCAAGTACTAACCAAGCCCAACATTGCTTAGCTTCTGAGATCAGACGAGATCAGGCTTATTCAAGGTGGTGTGGCCGCAGGCGATTGCATTTCTGCTTTCATGACTTTTATGTTTAGTGAGCTGGGGGTGATTCCTCCAAAATTTCCTTTTGTCCTCCACACATTTCAATTGTAAAATGTAATGCCTGCAGCACTTGATATTCCCAGGTGGTCTCCCATCCAAGTACTAACCAAGCCCAACATTGCTTAGCTTCTGAGATCAGACGAGATCAGGCTTATTCAAGGTGGTGTGGCCGCAGGCGATTGCATTTCTGCTTTCATGACTTTTATGTTTAGTGAGCTGGGGGTGATTCCTCCAAAATTTCCTTTTGTCCTCCACACATTTCAATTGTAAAATGTAATGCCTGCAGCACTTGATATTCCCAGGTGGTCTCCCATCCAAGTACTAACCAAGCCCAACATTGCTTAGCTTCTGAGATCAGACGAGATCAGGCTTATTCAAGGTGGTGTGGCCGCAGGCGATTGCATTTCTGCTTTCATGACTTTTATGTTTAGTGAGCTGGGGGTGATTCCTCCAAAATTTCCTTTTGTCCTCCACACATTTCAATTGTAAAATGTAATTACAAAAATGTAATGCCTGCAGCACTTGATATTCCCAGGTGGTCTCCCATCCAAGTACTAACCAAGCCCAACATTGCTTAGCTTCTGAGATCAGACGAGATCAGGCTTATTCAAGGTGGTGTGGCCGCAGGCGATTGCATTTCTGCTTTCATGACTTTTATGTTTAGTGAGCTGGGGGTGATTCCTCCAAAATTTCCTTTTGTCCTCAACACATTTCAATTGTAAAATGTAATGCCTGCAGCACTTGATATTCCCAGGTGGTCTCCCATCCAAGTACTAACCAAGCCCAACATTGCTTAGCTTCTGAGATCAGACTTATTCAAGGTGGTGTGGCCGCAGGCGATTGCATTTCTGCTTTCATGACTTTTATGTTTAGTGAGCTGGGGGTGATTCCTCCAAAATTTCCTTTTGTCCTCCACACATTTCAATTGTAAAATGTAATGCCTGCAGCACTTGATATTCCCAGGTGGTCTCCCATCCAAGTACTAACCAAGCCCAACATTGCTTAGCTTCTGAGATCAGACGAGATCAGGCTTATTCAAGGTGGTGTGGCGGCAGGCGATTGCATTTCTGCTTTCATGACTTTTATGTTTAGTGAGCTGGGGGTGATTCCTCCAAAATTTCCTTTTGTCCTCCACACATTTCAATTGTAAAATGTAATGCCTGCAGCACTTGATATTCCCAGGTGGTCTCCCATCCAAGTACTAACCAAGCCCAACATTGCTTAGCTTCTGAGATCAGACGAGATCAGGCTTATTCAAGGTGGTGTGGCCGCAGGCGATTGCATTTCTGCTTTCATGACTTTTATGTTTAGTGAGCTGGGGGTGATTCCTCCAAAATTTCCTTTTGTCCTCCACACATTTCAATTGTAAAATGTAATGCCTGCAGCACTTGATATTCCCAGGTGGTCTCCCATCCAAGTACTAACCAAGCCCAACATTGCTTAGCTTCTGAGATCAGGCTTATTCAAGGTGGTGTGGCCGCAGGCGATTGCTTTTCTGCTTTCATGACTTTTATGTTTAGTGAGCTGGGGGTGATTCCTCTAAAATATCCTTTTGTCCTCCACACATTTCAATTGTAAAATGTAATTACAAAAATGTAATGCCTGCAGCACTTGATATTCCCAGGTGGTCTCCCATCCAAGTACTAACCAAGCCCAACATTGCTTAGCTTCTGAGATAAGGCTTATTCAAGGTGGTGTGGCCGCAGGCGATTGCTTTTCTGCTTTCATGACTTTTATGTTTAGTGAGCTGGGGGTGATTCCTCCAAAATTCCTCCATAAAGTGGGACTTTATGGTAAAGGAATACTGCAGCTACCAGTCTCTGCTCTAACCGAGGAGTTTAAGTGTGCCAAGGTCAGACTGGAAATGACATTAGTAGAGTCACGCGATAAATGCGTAAGGGAGGCAGCACCTGTGTTGAAAACTGGAAGAAAGTGGGCGGCAAAGAAAGCTGTGGAAGATGCAAAGGCTGCCCTTCGAATTGGTGATATCATGGGGCAAGTTCAGCATGGAAGAGGGGGTCTTGGTTTCAGTTCAACTCCTCCTACATGGCACAAGGCGGCCCCAGCTCAAAGAAGGAAGCTGGTAGTCAACGAGGTGCAAAAGCAGGAGGAGAGGATGAGGTGTATAAAGGCCATTTCCCAGGCCAAGCAGGGAGAATGGATGAGATGGGAGAGTGTGGAACAACGCAAGATTGGCTGGAAAGACCTATGGTCAATGGAACAGAGCAGGATCAGTTTCCTCATCAGGTCAACATATGATGTTCTCCCATCACCACAGAACCTAAACCTCTGGGTAGGAGAGGATCCCTCATGTCCTTTGTGTTCATCACCTGCAACATTAAGGCACATTTTGACAGGATGTAAGGTGGCTCTTAGCCAAGGACGGTTTACTTGGCGCCATGACCAGGTGCTGCGATGTTTGGCCTTAGCATTGGAAGACAAGCGTAACATGACCAATAAGTTGTCACCTGTTCCATCAAAACATTACACACAAAAGACAACATTCCTCCGCCCAGGAGAGCAACCACCAGGAAAAGGTGTTAAAACCAATTCTCGCCCAGGACAACTGGAAGCTGCTAGAGACTGGAAAATGCTGGCAGATGTTGGTCAACGGCTTATTTTTCCACCTGAGATTGCCACCACTAACCTTCGACCAGATATTGTCTTGTGGTCTGGATCAGCACGCCTTGTTCACCTGGTAGAGTTAACAGTGCCATGGGAGGATGCTGTAGATGAGGCGTATGAGAGGAAGAAACTGCGGTATGCTCAACTAGCCACTGAAGCGGAACAGCGAGGATGGAGAGTTCGGGTTTACCCAGTGGAAGTGGGTTGTCGAGGATTTGTGGCACACTCTACAACCCGGTTTCTCAGAGACGTCGGATTCAGTGGCCAAGAGTTGCGTCGCACAGTGAAGAACTTATCTGAAGCAGCAGAGAGGAGCAGCAACTGGCTGTGGTTGAGACGGAAAGATTCTGGCTGGGGACAGGTAAGTAAGCTGGGCTGAGTTGAGTGGGGGACGGAGGGGGGTGATGCTGGGACGCCAGAATCACCGTCGAGCCGTCTTGAGGTGTCGTGGGCTAGTCGACGAAACACTGAGGATGGAAGGTGCCCACTTGAAAACCCCAGAGATGTACCCTACTTAGCTCAATCCAGACGGTTGTCATGCTGATGCGCTGGGGAGGCCGCACTTTGGTTGATCCCCGGAGCCAGCATCGCAGCCGTTGTGTGTGCTGATGCGCCAGGGAGGCAAAATAAGCTGATCCCTGGAGCCAGCATTACACTTCAGCCATTAACACCAGACAGAAGGATATCTACATCATCATATGGAAGGAAACGTAAATGGATGGAGACACATATGGATCACATTAGTTTACTGTAAAGCTACGTCTTAGTTGGTGCTTATCTTGGCGAGAGCCGAGTTCAAATCAGCATGAAGTTTTAACATCTACTCTCGTGTAATGGAAATCATGTCCTCCACACATTTCAATTGTAAAATGTAATTACAAAAATGTAATGCCTGCAGCACTTGATATTCCCAGGTGGTCTCCCATCCAAGTACTAACCAAGCCCAACATTGCTTAGCTTCTGAGATCAGGCTTATTAAAGGTGGTGTGGCCGCAGGCGATTGCATTTCTGCATTCATGACTTTAATGTTTAGTGAGCTGGGGGTGATTCCTCCAAAATTTCCTTTTGTCCACACATTTCAATTGTAAAATGTAATTACAAAAATGTAATGCCTGCAGCACTTGATATTCCCAGGTGGTCTCCCATCCAAGTACTAACCAAGCCCAACATTGCTTAGCTTCTGAGATCAGGCTTATTCAAGGTGGTGTGGCCGCAGGCGATTGCTTTTCTGCTTTCATGACTTATGTTTAGTGAGCTGGTGGTGATTCCTCTAAAATATCCTTTTGTCCTCCACACATTTCAATTGTAAAATGTAATTACAAAAATGTAATGCCTGCAGCACTTGATATTCCCAGGTGGTCTCCCATCCAAGTACTAACCAAGCCCAACATTGCTTAGCTTCTGAGATCAGGCTTATTCAAGGTGGTGTGGCCGCAGGCGATTGCATTTCTGCTTTCATGACTTTTATGTTTAGTGAGCTGGGGGTGATTCCTCCAAAATTTCCTTTTGTCCTCCACACATTTCAATTGTAAAATGTAATTACAAAAATGTAATGCCTGCAGCACTTGATATTCCCAGGTGGTCTCCCATCCAAGTACTAACCAAGCCCAACATTGCTTAGCTTCTGAGATCAGGCTTATTCAAGGTGGTGTGGCCGCAGGCGATTGCATTTCTGCTTTCATGACTTTTATGTTTAGTGAGCTGGGGGTGAGTCCTCCAAAATTTCCTTTTGTCCTCCACACATTTCAATTGTAAAATGTAATGCCTGCAGCACTTGATATTCCCAGGTGGTCTCCCATCCAAGTACTAACCAAGCCCAACATTGCTTAGCGTCTGAGATCAGACGAGATCAGGCTTATTCAAGGTGGTGTGGCCGCAGGCGATTGCATTTCTGCTTTCATGACTTTTATGTTTAGTGAGCTGGGGGTGATTCCTCCAAAATTTCCTTTTGTCCTCCACACATTTCAATTGTAAAATGTAATGCCTGCAGCACTTGATATTCCCAGGTGGTCTCCCATCCAAGTACTAACCAAGCCCAACATTGCTTAGCTTCTGAGATCAGACGAGATCAGGCTTATTCAAGGTGGTGTGGCCGCAGGCGATTGCATTTCTGCTTTCATGACTTTTATGTTTAGTGAGCTGGGGGTGATTCCTCCAAAATTTCCTTTTGTCCTCCACACATTTCAATTGTAAAATGTAATGCCTGCAGCACTTGATATTCCCAGGTGGTCTCCCATCCAAGTACTAACCAAGCCCAACATTACTTAGCTTCTGAGATCAGGCTTATTCAAGGTGGTGTGGCCGCAGGCGATTGCATTTCTGCTTTCATGACTTTTATGTTTAGTGAGCTGGGGGTGATTCCTCCAAAATTTCCTTTTGTCCTCCACACATTTCAATTGTAAAATGTAATGCCTGCAGCACTTGATATTCCCAGGTGGTCTCCCATCCAAGTACTAACCAAGCCCAACATTGCTTAGCTTCTGAGATCAGACGAGATCAGGCTTATTCAAGGTGGTGTGGCCGCAGGCGATTGCATTTCTGCTTTCATGACTTTTATGTTTAGTGAGCTGGGGGTGATTCCTCCAAAATTTCCTTTTGTCCTCCACACATTTCAATTGTAAAATGTAATGCCTGCAGCACTTGATATTCCCAGGTGGTCTCCCATCCAAGTACTAACCAAGCCCAACATTGCTTAGCTTCTGAGATCAGACGAGATCAGGCTTATTCAAGGTGGTGTGGCCGCAGGCGATTGCATTTCTGCTTTCATGACTTTTATGTTTAGTGAGCTGGGGGTGATTCCTCCAAAATTTCCTTTTGTCCTCCACACATTTCAATTGTAAAATGTAATGCCTGCAGCACTTGATATTCCCAGGTGGTCTCCCATCCAAGTACTAACCAAGCCCAACATTGCTTAGCTTCTGAGATCAGACGAGATCAGGCTTATTCAAGGTGGTGTGGCCGCAGGCGATTGCATTTCTGCTTTCATGACTTTTATGTTTAGTGAGCTGGGGGTGATTCCTCCAAAATTTCCTTTTGTCCTCCACACATTTCAATTGTAAAATGTAATGCCTGCAGCACTTGATATTCCCAGGTGGTCTCCCATCCAAGTACTAACCAAGCCCAACATTGCTTAGCTTCTGAGATCAGACAAGATCAGGCTTATTCAAGGTGGTGTGGCCGCAGGCGATTGCATTTCTGCTTTCATGACTTTTATGTTTAGTGAGCTGGGGGTGATTCCTCCAAAATTTCCTTTTGTCCTCCACACATTTCAATTGTAAAATGTAATGCCTGCAGCACTTGATATTCCCAGGTGGTCTCCCATCCAAGTGCTAACCAAGCCCAACATTGCTTAGCTTCTGAGATCAGGCTTATTCAAGGTGGTGTGGCCGCAGGCGATTGCATTTCTGCTTTCATGACTTTTATGTTTAGTGAGCTGGGGGTGATTCCTCCAAAATTTCCTTTTGTCCTCCACACATTTCAATTGTAAAATGTAATTACAAAAATGTAATGCCTGCAGCACTTGATATTCCCAGGGGGTCTCCCATCCAAGTACTAACCAAGCCCAACATTGCTTAGCTTCTGAGATCAGGCTTATTCAAGGTGGTGTGGCCGCAGGCGATTGCTTTTCTGCTTTCATGACTTTTATGTTTAGTGAGCTGGGGGTGATTCCTCTAAAATATCCTTTTGTCCTCCACACATTTCAATTGTAAAATGTAATTACAAAAATGTAATGCCTGCAGCACTTGATATTCCCAGGTGGTCTCCCATCCAAGTACTAACCAAGCCCAACATTGCTTAGCTTCTGAGATAAGGCTTATTCAAGGTGGTGTGGCCGCAGGCGATTGCTTTTCTGCTTTCATGACTTTTATGTTTAGTGAGCTGGGGGTGATTCCTCCAAAATTCCTCCATAAAGTGGGACTTTATGGTAAAGGAATACTGCAGCTACCAGTCTCTGCTCTAACCGAGGAGTTTAAGTGTGCCAAGGTCAGACTGGAAATGACATTAGTAGAGTCACGCGATAAATGCGTAAGGGAGGCAGCACCTGTGTTGAAAACTGGAAGAAAGTGGGCGGCAAAGAAAGCTGTGGAAGATGCAAAGGCTGCCCTTCGAATTGGTGATATCATGGGGCAAGTTCAGCATGGAAGAGGGGGTCTTGGTTTCAGTTCAACTCCTCCTACATGGCACAAGGCGGCCCCAGCTCAAAGAAGGAAGCTGGTAGTCAACGAGGTGCAAAAGCAGGAGGAGAGGATGAGGTGTATAAAGGCCATTTCCCAGGCCAAGCAGGGAGAATGGATGAGATGGGAGAGTGTGGAACAACGCAAGATTGGCTGGAAAGACCTATGGTCAATGGAACAGAGCAGGATCAGTTTCCTCATCAGGTCAACATATGATGTTCTCCCATCACCACAGAACCTAAACCTCTGGGTAGGAGAGGATCCCTCATGTCCTTTGTGTTCATCACCTGCAACATTAAGGCACATTTTGACAGGATGTAAGGTGGCTCTTAGCCAAGGACGGTTTACTTGGCGCCATGACCAGGTGCTGCGATGTTTGGCCTTAGCATTGGAAGACAAGCGTAACATGACCAATAAGTTGTCACCTGTTCCATCAAAACATTACACACAAAAGACAACATTCCTCCGCCCAGGAGAGCAACCACCAGGAAAAGGTGTTAAAACCAATTCTCGCCCAGGACAACTGGAAGCTGCTAGAGACTGGAAAATGCTGGCAGATGTTGGTCAACGGCTTATTTTTCCACCTGAGATTGCCACCACTAACCTTCGACCAGATATTGTCTTGTGGTCTGGATCAGCACGCCTTGTTCACCTGGTAGAGTTAACAGTGCCATGGGAGGATGCTGTAGATGAGGCGTATGAGAGGAAGAAACTGCGGTATGCTCAACTAGCCACTGAAGCGGAACAGCGAGGATGGAGAGTTCGGGTTTACCCAGTGGAAGTGGGTTGTCGAGGATTTGTGGCACACTCTACAACCCGGTTTCTCAGAGACGTCGGATTCAGTGGCCAAGAGTTGCGTCGCACAGTGAAGAACTTATCTGAAGCAGCAGAGAGGAGCAGCAACTGGCTGTGGTTGAGACGGAAAGATTCTGGCTGGGGACAGGTAAGTAAGCTGGGCTGAGTTGAGTGGGGGACGGAGGGGGGTGATGCTGGGACGCCAGAATCACCGTCGAGCCGTCTTGAGGTGTCGTGGGCTAGTCGACGAAACACTGAGGATGGAAGGTGCCCACTTGAAAACCCCAGAGATGTACCCTACTTAGCTCAATCCAGACGGTTGTCATGCTGATGCGCTGGGGAGGCCGCACTTTGGTTGATCCCCGGAGCCAGCATCGCAGCCGTTGTGTGTGCTGATGCGCCAGGGAGGCAAAATAAGCTGATCCCTGGAGCCAGCATTACACTTCAGCCATTAACACCAGACAGAAGGATATCTACATCATCATATGGAAGGAAACGTAAATGGATGGAGACACATATGGATCACATTAGTTTACTGTAAAGCTACGTCTTAGTTGGTGCTTATCTTGGCGAGAGCCGAGTTCAAATCAGCATGAAGTTTTAACATCTACTCTCGTGTAATGGAAATCATGTCCTCCACACATTTCAATTGTAAAATGTAATTACAAAAATGTAATGCCTGCAGCACTTGATATTCCCAGGTGGTCTCCCATCCAAGTACTAACCAAGCCCAACATTGCTTAGCTTCTGAGATCAGGCTTATTAAAGGTGGTGTGGCCGCAGGCGATTGCATTTCTGCATTCATGACTTTAATGTTTAGTGAGCTGGGGGTGATTCCTCCAAAATTTCCTTTTGTCCACACATTTCAATTGTAAAATGTAATTACAAAAATGTAATGCCTGCAGCACTTGATATTCCCAGGTGGTCTCCCATCCAAGTACTAACCAAGCCCAACATTGCTTAGCTTCTGAGATCAGGCTTATTCAAGGTGGTGTGGCCGCAGGCGATTGCTTTTCTGCTTTCATGACTTATGTTTAGTGAGCTGGTGGTGATTCCTCTAAAATATCCTTTTGTCCTCCACACATTTCAATTGTAAAATGTAATTACAAAAATGTAATGCCTGCAGCACTTGATATTCCCAGGTGGTCTCCCATCCAAGTACTAACCAAGCCCAACATTGCTTAGCTTCTGAGATCAGACGAGATCAGGCTTATTCAAGGTGGTGTGGCCGCAGGCGACTGCATTTCTGCTTTCATGACTTTTATGTTTAGTGAGCTTGGGGTGATTCCTCCAAAATTTCCTTTTGTCCTCCACACATTTCAATTGTAAAATGTAATTACAAAAATGTAATGCCTGCAGCACTTGATATTCCCAGGTGGTTTCCCATCCAAGTACTAACCAAGCCCAACATTGCTTAGCTTCTGAGATCAGGCTTATTCAAGGTGGTGTGGCCGCAGGCGTTTGCATTTCTGCTTTCATGACTTTTATGTTTAGTGAGCTGGGGGTGATTCCTCCAAAATTTCCTTTTGTCCTCCACACATTTCAATTGTAAAATGTAATGCCTGCAGCACTTGATATTCCCAGGTGGTCTCCCATCCAAGTACTAACCAAGCCCAACATTGCTTAGCTTCTGAGATCAGACGAGATCAGGCTTATTCAAGGTGGTGTGGCCGCAGGCGATTGCATTTCTGCTTTCATGACTTTTATGTTTAGTGAGCTGGGGGTGATTCCTCCAAAATTTCCTTTTGTCCTCCACACATTTCAATTGTAAAATGTAATGCCTGCAGCACTTGATATTCCCAGGTGGTCTCCCATCCAAGTACTAACCAAGCCCAACATTGCTTAGCTTCTGAGATCAGACGAGATCAGGCTTATTCAAGGTGATGTGGCCGCAGGCGATTGCATTTCTGCTTTCATGACTTTTATGTTTAGTGAGCTGGGGGTGATTCCTCCAAAATTTCCTTTTGTCCTCCACACATTTCAATTGTAAAATGTAATGCCTGCAGCACTTGATATTCCCAGGTGGTCTCCCATCCAAGTACTAATCAAGCCCAACATTGCTTAGCTTCTGAGATCAGACGAGATCAGGCTTATTCAAGGTGGTGTGGCCGCAGGCGATTGCATTTCTGCTTTCATGACTTTTATGTTTAGTGAGCTGGGGGTGATTCCTCCAAAATTTCCTTTTGTCCTCCACACATTTCAATTGTAAAATGTAATTACAAAAATGTAATGCCTGCAGCACTTGATATTCCCAGGTGGTCTCCCATCCAAGTACTAATCAAGCCCAACATTGCTTAGCTTCTGAGATCAGACGAGATCAGGCTTATTCAAGGTGGTGTGGCCGCAGGCGATTGCATTTCTGCTTTCATGACTTTTATGTTTAGTGAGCTGGGGGTGATTCCTCCAAAATTTCCTTTTGTCCTCCACACATTTCAATTGTAAAATGTAATGCCTGCAGCACTTGATATTCCCAGGTGGTCTCCCATCCAAGTACTAACCAAGCCCAACATTGCTTAGCTTCTGAGATCAGACGAGATCAGGCTTATTCAAGGTGGTGTGGCCGCAGGCGACTGCATTTCTGCTTTCATGACTTTTATGTTTAGTGAGCTGGGGGTGATTCCTCCAAAATTTCCTTTTGTCCTCCACACATTTCAATTGTAAAATGTAATGCCTGCAGCACTTGATATTCCCAGGTGGTCTCCCATCCAAGTACTAATCAAGCCCAACATTGCTTAGCTTCTGAGATCAGACGAGATCAGGCTTATTCAAGGTGGTGTGGCCGCAGGCGATTGCTTTTCTGCTTTCATGACTTTTATGTTTAGGGAGCTGGGGGTGATTCCTCCAAAATTTCCTTTTGTCCTCCACACATTTCAATTGTAAAATGTAATTACAAAAATGTAATGCCTGCAGCACTTGATATTCCCAGGTGGTCTCCCATCCAAGTACTAACCAAGCCCAACATTGCTTAGCTTCTGAGATCAGACGAGATCAGGCTTATTCAAGGTGGTGTGGCCGCAGGCGATTGCATTTCTGCTTTCATGACTTTTATGTTTAGGGAGCTGGGGGTGATTCCTCAAAAATTTCCTTTTTTCCTCCACACATTTCAATTGTAAAATGTTATGCCTGCAGCACTTGATATTCCCAGGTGGTCTCCCATCCAAGTACTAACCAAGCCCAACATTGCTTAGCTTCTGAGATCAGACGAGATCAGGCTTATTCAAGGTGGTGTGGCCGCAGGCAGTTGCTTTTCTGCTTTCATGACTTTTATGTTTAGTGAGCTGGGGGTGATTCCTCCAAAATTTCCTTTTGTCCTCCACACATTACAATTGTAAAATGTAATTACAAAAATGTAATGCCTGCAGCACTTGATATTCCCAGGAGGTCTCCCATCCAAGTACTAACCAAGCCCAACATTGCTTAGCTTCTGAGATCAGACGAGATCAGGCTTATTCAAGGTGGTGTGGCCGCAGGCGATTGCATTTCTGCTTTCATGACTTTTATGTTTAGTGAGCTGGGGGTGATTCCTCCAAAATTTCCTTTTGTCCTCCACACATTTCAATTGTAAAATGTAATTACAAAAATGTAATGCCTGCAGCACTTGATATTCCCAGGTGGTCTCCCATCCAAGTACTAACCAAGCCCAACATTGCTTAGCTTCTGAGATCAGACGAGATCAGGCTTAGTCAAGGTGGTGTGGCCGCAGGCGATTGCATTTCTGCTTTCATGACTTTTATGTTTAGTGAGCTGGGGGTGATTCCTCCAAAATTTCCTTTTGTCCTCCACACATTTCAATTGTAAATTGTAATTACAAAAATGTAATGCCTGCAGCACTTGATATTCCCAGGTGGTCTCCCATCCAAGTACTAACCAAGCCCAACATTGCTTAGCTTATGAGATCAGACGAGATCAGGCTTATTCAAGGTGGTGTGGCCGCAGGCGATTGCATTTCTGCTTTCATGACTTTTATGTTTAGTGAGCTGGGGGTGATTCCTCCAAAATTTCCTTTTGTCCTCCACACATTTCAATTGTAAAATGTAATGCCTGCAGCACTTGATATTCCCAGGTGGTCTCCCATCCAAGTACTAACCAAGCCCAACATTGCTTAGCTTCTGAGATCAGACGAGATCAGGCTTATTCAAGGTGGTGTGGCCGCAGGCGATTGCATTTCTGCTTTCATGACTTTTATGTTTAGTGAGCTGGGGGTGATTCCTCCAAAATTTCCTTTTGTCCTCCACACATTTCAATTGTAAATTGTAATTACAAAAATGTAATGCCTGCAGCACTTGATATTCCCAGGTGGTCTCCCATCCAAGTACTAACCAAGCCCAACATTGCTTAGCTTATGAGATCAGACGAGATCAGGCTTATTCAAGGTGGTGTGGCCGCAGGCGATTGCATTTCTGCTTTCATGACTTTTATGTTTAGTGAGCTGGGGGTGATTCCTCCAAAATTTCCTTTTGTCCTCCACACATTTCAATTGTAAAATGTAATGCCTGCAGCACTTGATATTCCCAGGTGGTCTCCCATCCAAGTACTAACCAAGCCCAACATTGCTTAGCTTCTGAGATCAGACGAGATCAGGCTTATTCAAGGTGGTGTGGCCGCAGGCGATTGCATTTCTGCTTTCATGACTTTTATGTTTAGTGAGCTGGGGGTGATTCCTCCAAAATTTCCTTTTGTCCTCCACACATTTCAATTGTAAAATGTAATGCCTGCAGCACTTGATATTCCCAGGTGGTCTCCCATCCAAGTACTAACCAAGCCCAACATTGCTTAGCTTCTGAGATCAGACGAGATCAGGCTTATTCAAGGTGGTGTGGCCGCAGGCGATTGCAGTTCTGCTTTCATGACTTTTATGTTTAGTGAGCTGGGGGTGATTCCTCCAAAATTTCCTTTTGTCCTCCACACATTTCAATTGTAAATTGTAATTACAAAAATGTAATGCCTGCAGCACTTGATATTCCCAGGTGGTCTCCCATCCAAGTACTAACCAAGCCCAACATTGCTTAGCTTATGAGATCAGACGAGATCAGGCTTATTCAAGGTGGTGTGGCCGCAGGCGATTGCATTTCTGCTTTCATGACTTTTATGTTTAGTGAGCTGGGGGTGATTCCTCCAAAATTTCCTTTTGTCCTCCACACATTTCAATTGTAAAATGTAATGCCTGCAGCACTTGATATTCCCAGGTGGTCTCCCATCCAAGTACTAACCAAGCCCAACATTGCTTAGCTTCTGAGATCAGACGAGATCAGGCTTATTCAAGGTGGTGTGGCCGCAGGCGATTGCATTTCTGCTTTCATGACTTTTATGTTTAGTGAGCTGGGGGTGATTCCTCCAAAATTTCCTTTTGTCCTCCACACATTTCAATTGTAAAATGTAATGCCTGCAGCACTTGATATTCCCAGGTGGTCTCCCATCCAAGTACTAACCAAGCCCAACATTGCTTAGCTTCTGAGATCAGACGAGATCAGGCTTATTCAAGGTGGTGTGGTCGCAGGCGATTGCATTTCTGCTTTCATGACTTTTATGTTTAGTGAGCTGGGGGTGATTCCTCCAAAATTTCCTTTTGTCCTCCACACATTTCAATTGTAAAATGTAATGCCTGCAGCACTTGATATTCCCAGGTGGTCTCCCATCCAAGTACTAACAAAGCCCAACATTGCTTAGCTTCTGAGATCAGACGAGATCAGGCTTATTCAAGGTGGTGTGGCCGCAGGCGATTGCATTTCTGCTTTCATGACTTTTATGTTTAGTGAGCTGGGGGTGATTCCTCCAAAATTTCCTTTTGTCCTCCACACATTTCAATTGTAAAATGTAATGCCTGCAGCACTTGATATTCCCAGGTGGTCTCCCATCCAAGTACTAACCAAGCCCAACATTGCTTAGCTTCTGAGATCAGACGAGATCAGGCTTATTCAAGGTGGTGTGGCCGCAGGCGATTGCATTTCTGCTTTCATGACTTTATGTTTAGTGAGCTGGGGTGATTCCTCCAAAATTTCCTTTTGTCCTCCACACATTTCAATTGTAAAATGTAATGCCTGCAGCACTTGATATTCCCAGGTGGTCTCCCATCCAAGTACTAACCAAGCCCAACATTGCTTAGCTTCTGAGATCAGACGAGATCAGGCTTATTCAAGGTGGTGTGGCCGCAGGCGATTGCATTTCTGCTTTCATGACTTTTATGTTTAGTGAGCTGGGGGTGATTCCTCCAAAATTTCCTTTTGTCCTCCACACATTTCAATTGTAAAATGTAATGCCTGCAGCACTTGATATTCCAGGTGGTCTCCCATCCAAGTACTAACCAAGCCCAACATTGCTTAGCTTCTGAGATCAGACGAGATCAGGCTTATTCAAGGTGGTGTGGCCGCAGGCGATTGCATTCTGCTTTCATGACTTTTATGTTTAGTGAGCTGGGGGTGATTCCTCCAAAATTTCCTTTTGTCCTCCACACATTTCAATTGTAAAATGTAATGCCTGCAGCACTTGATATTCCCAGGTGGTCTCCCATCCAAGTACTAACCAAGCCCAACATTGCTTAGCTTCTGAGATCAGACGAGATCAGGCATATTCAAGGTGTTGTGGCCGCAGGTGATTGCCTTTCTGCTTTCATGACTTTTATGTTTAGTGAGCTGGGGGTGATTCCTCCCAAAATTTCCTTTTGTCCTCCACACATTTCAATTGTAAAATGTAATGCCTGCAGCACTTGATATTCCCAGGTGGTCTCCCATCCAAGTACTAACCAAGCCCAACATTGCTTAGCTTCTGAGATCAGACGAGATTCAGGCTTATTCAAGGTGGTGTGGCCACAGGAATTGCATTTCTGCTTTCATGACTTTTATGTTTAGTGAGCTGGGGGTGATTCCTCCAAAATTTCCTTTTGTCCTCCACACATTTCAATTGTTAAAATGTAATGCCTGCAGCACTTGATATTCCCAGGTGGTCTCCCATCCAAGTACTAACCAAGCCCAACATTGCTTAGCTTCTGAGATCAGACGAGATCAGGCTTATTCAGGTGTGTGGCCACAGGTAATTGCATTTCTGCTTTCATGACTTTTATGTTTAGTGAGCTGGGGTGATTCCTCCAAATTTCCTTTTGTCCTCCACACATTTCAATTGTAAAATGTAATGCCTGCAGCACTTGATATTCCCAGGTGGTCTCCCATCCAAGTACTAACCAAGCCCAACATTGCTTAGCTTCTGAGATCAGACGAGATCAGGCTTATTCAAGGTTGTGTGGCCGCAGGCGATTTGCATTTCTGCTTTCATGACTTTTATGTTAGTGAGATGGGGGGTGATTCCTCCAAACATTTCCTTTTGTCCTCCACACATTTCAATTGTAAAATGTAATTACAAAAATGTAATGGCCTGCAGCACTTGATATTCCCAGGTGGTCTCCCATCCAAGTATAACCAAGCCAACATTGCTTAGCTTCTGAGATCAGGCTTATTCAAGGTGGTGTGCTGCAGGCGATTGCATTTCTGCTTCATGACTTTTATGTTTAGTGAGCTGGGGGTGATTCCTCCAAAATTTCCTTTTGTCCACACATTTCAATTGTAAAATGTAATTACAAAATGTAATGCCTGCAGCACTTGATATTCCCAGGTGGTCTCCCATCCAAGTACTAACCAAGCCCAACATTGCTTAGCTTCTGAGATCAGGCTTATTCAAGGTGGTGTGGCCGCAGGCGATTGCATTTCTGCTTTCATGACTTTTATGTTTAGTGAGCTGGGGGTGATTCCTCCAAAATTTCCTTTTGTCCTCCACACATTTCAATTGTAAAATGTAATTACAAAAATGTAATGCCTGCAGCACTTGATATTCCCAGGTGGTCTCCCCATCAAGTACTAACCAAGCCCAACATTGCTTAGCTTCTGAGATCAGGCTTATTCAAGGTGGTGTGGCCGCAGGCGATTGCATTTCTGCTTTCATGACTTTTATGTTTAGTGAGCTGGGGGTGATTCCTCCAAAATTTCCTTTTGTCCTCCACACATTTCAATTGTAAAATGTAATTACAAAAATGTAATGCCTGCAGCACTTGATATTCCCAGCTGGTCTCCCATCCAAGTACTAACCAAGCCCAACATTGCTTAGCTTCTGAGATCAGACGAGATCAGGCTTATTCAAGTGGTGTGGCCGCAGGCGATGCATTTCTGCTTTCATGACTTTTATGTTTAGTGAGCTGGGGGTGATTCCTCCAAAATTTCCTTTTGTCCTCCACACATTTCAATTGTAAAATGTAATGCCTGCAGCACTTGATATTCCCAGTTGGTCTCCCATCCAAGTACTAACCAAGCCCAACATTGCTTAGCTTCTGAGATCAGACGAGATCAGGCTTATTCCAAGGTGGTGTGGCCGCAGGCGATTGCGTTTCTGCTTTCATGACTTTTATGTTTAGTGAGCTGGGGGTGATTCCTCCAAAATTTCCTTTTGTCCTCCACACATTTCAATTGTAAAATGTAATGCCAGCAGCACTTGATATTCCCAGGTGGTATCCCATCCAAGTACTAACCAAGCCCAACATTGCTTAGCTTCTGAGATCAGACGAGATCAGGCTTATTCAAGGTGGTGTGGCCGCAGGCGATTGCATTTCTGCTTTCATGACTTTTATGTTTAGTGAGCTGGGGTGATTCCTCCAAATTTCCTTTTGTCCTCCACACATTTCAATTGTAAAATGTCATTACAAAAATGTAATGCCTGCAGTACTTGATATTCCCAGGTGGTCTCCCATCCAAGTACTAACCAAGCCCAACATTGCTTAGCTTCTGAGATCAGACGAGATCAGGCTTATTCAAGGTGGTGTGGCCGCAGGCGATTGCATTCCAGCTTTCATGACTTTATGTTTAGTGAGCTGGGGGTGATTCCTCCAAAACATCCTTTTGTCCTCCACACATTTCAATTGTCAAAATGTAATGCCTGCAGCACTTGATATTCCCATGTGGTCTCCCATCCAAGAACTAACCAAGCCCAACATTTCTTAGCTTCTGAGATCAGACGAGATCAGGCTTATTCAAGGTGGTGTGCCGCAGGCGATTGCATTTCTGCTTTCATGACTTTTATGTTTAGTGAGCTGGGGGTGATTCCTCCAAAATTTCCTTTTGTCCTCCACACATTTCAATTGTAAAATGTAATACCTGCAGCACTTGATATTCCCAGGTGGTCTCCCATCCAAGTACTAACCAAGCCCAACATTGCTTAGCTTCTGAGATCAGACGAGATCAGGCTTATTCAAGGTGGTGTGGCCGCAGGCGATTGCATTTCTGCTTTCATGACTTTTATGTTTAGTGAGCTGGGGGTGATTCCTCCAAATTTCCTTTTGTCCTCCACACATTTCCATTGTAAAATGTAATGCCTGCAGCACTTGATATTCCCAGGTGGTCTCCCATCCAAGTACTAACCAAGCCCAACATTGCTTAGCTTCTGAGATCAGACGAGATCAGGCTATTCAAGGTGGTGTGGCCGCAGGCGATTGCATTCTGCTTTCATGACTTTTATGTTTAGTGAGCTGGGGGTGATTCCTCCAAAATTTCCTTTTGTCCTCCACACATTTCAATTGTAAAATGTAATTACAAAAATGTAATGCCTGCAGCACTTGATATTCCCAGGTGGTCTCCCATCCAAGTACTAACCAAGCCCAACATTGCTTCGCTTCTGAGATCAGACGAGATCAGGCTTATTCAAGGTGGTGTGGCCGCAGACGATTGCATTTCTGCTTTCATGACTTTTATGTTTAGTGAGCTGGGGGTGATTCCTACAAAATTTCCTTTTGTCCTCCACACATTTCAATTGTAAAATGTAATGCCTGCAGCACTTGATATTCCCAGGTGGTCTCCCATCCAAGTACTAACCAGCCCAACATTGCTTAGCTTCTGAGATCAGACGAGATCAGGCTTATTCAAAGTGGTGTGGCCGCAGGCGATTGCATTTCTGCTTTCATGACTTTTATGTTTAGTGAGCTGGGGTGATTCCTCCAAAATTTCCCTTTGGCCTCCACACATTTCAATTGTAAAATGTAATTACAAAAATGTATGCCTGCAGCACTTGATATTCCCAGGTGGTCTCCCATCCAAGTACTAACCAAGCCCAACATTGCTTAGCTTCTGAGATCAGACGAGATCAGGCTTATTCAAGTGGTGTGGCCGCAGGCGATTGCAGTTCTGCTTTCATGACTTTTATGTTTAGTGAGCTGGGGTGATTCCTCCAAAATTTCCTTTTGTCCTCCACACATTTCAATTGTAAAATGTAATTACAAAAACGTAATGCCTGCAGCACTTGATATTCCCAGGTGGTCTCCCATTCAAGTACTAACCAAGCCAACATTGCTTAGCTTCTGAGATCAGACGAGATCAGGCTTATTCAAGATGGTGTGGCCGCAGGCGATTGCATTTCTGCTTTCATGACTTTTATGTTTAGTGAGCTGGGGTGATTCCTCCAAAATTTCCTTTTGTCCTCCACACATTTCAATTGTAAAATGTAATTACAAAAATGTAATGCTGCAGCACTTGATATTCCCAGGTGGTCTCCCATCCAAGTACTAACCAAGCCCAACATTGCTTAGCTTCTGAGATCAGACGAGATCTGGCTTATTCAAGGTGGTGTGGCCGCAGGCGATTGCATTTCTGATTTCATGACTTTTATGTTTAGTGAGCTGGGGTGATTCCTCCAAAATTTCCTTTTGTCCTCCACACATTTCAATTGTAAAATGTAATTACAAAAATGTAATGCCTGCAGCACTTGATATTCCCAGGTGGTCTCCCATCCAAGTACTAACCAAGCCCAACATTGCTTAGCTTCTGAGATCAGACGAGATCAGGCTTATTCAAGGTGGTGTGGCCGCAGGCGATTGCATTTCTGCTTTCATGACTTTTATGTTTAGTGAGCTGGGGTGATTCTCCAAAATTTCCTTTTGTCCTCCACACATTTCAATTGTAAAATATAATTACAAAAATGTAATGCCTGCAGCACTTGATATTCCCAGGTGGTCTCCCATCCAAGTATTAACCAAGCCCAACATTGCTTAGCTTCTGAGATCAGGCTTATTCAAGGTGGTGTGGCCGCAGGCGATTGCATTTCTGCTTTCATGACTTTTATGTTTAGTGAGCTGGGGGTGATTCCTCCAAAATTTCCTTTTGTCCTCCACACATTTCAATTGTAAAATGTAATTACAAAAATGTAATGCCTGCAGCACTTGATATTCCCAGGTGGTCTCCCATCCAAGTACTAACCAAGCCAACATTGCTTAGCTTCTGAGATCAGGCTTATTCAAGGTGGTGTGGCCGCAGGCGATTGCATTTCTGCTTTCATGACTTTTATGTTTAGTGAGCTGGGGGTGATTCCTCCAAATTTCCTTTTGTCCTCCACACATTTCAATTGTAAAATGTAATGCCTGCAGCACTTGATATTCCCAGGTGGTCTCCCATCCAAGTACTAACCAAGCCCAACATTGCTTAGCTTCTGAGATCAGACGAGATCAGGCTTATTCAAGGTGGTGTGGCCGCAGGCGATTGCATTTCTGCTTTCATGACTTTTATGTTTAGTGAGCTGGGGGTGAGTCCTCCAAAATTTCCTTTTGTCCTCCACACATTTCAATTGTAAAATGTAATGCCTGCAGCACTTGATATTCCCAGGTGGTCTCCATCCAAGTACTAACCAAGCCCAACATTGCTTAGCTTCTGAGATCAGACGAGATCAGGCTTATCAAGGTGGTGTGGCCGCAGGCGATTGCATTTCTGCTTTCATGACTTTTATGTTTAGTGAGCTGGGGGTGATTCCTCCAAAATTTCCTTTTGTCCTCCACACATTTCAATTGTAAAATGTAATGCCTGCAGCACTTGATATTCCCAGGTGGTCTCCCATCCAAGTACTAACCAAGCCCAACATTGCTTAGCTTCGGAGATCAGACGAGATCAGGCTTATTCAAGGTGGTGTGGCCGCAGGCGACTGCATTTCTGCTTTCATGACTTTTATGTTTAGTGAGCTGGGGGTGATTCCTCCAAAATTTCCTTTTGTCCTCCACACATTTCAATTGTAAAATGTAATGCCTGCAGCACTTGATATTCCCAGGTGGTCTCCCATCCAAGTACTAACCAAGCCCAACATTGCTTAGCTTCTGAGATCAGACGAGATCAGGCTTATTCAAGGTGGTGTGGCCGCAGGAGATTGCATTTCTGCTTTCATGACTTTTATGTTTAGTGAGCTGGGGGTGATTCCTCCAAAATTTCCTTTTGTCCTCCACACATTTCAATTGTAAAATGTAATGCCTGCAGCACTTGATATTCCCAGGTGGTCTCCCATCCAAGTACTAACCAAGCCCAACATTGCTTAGCTTCTGAGATCAGACGAGATCAGGCTTATTCAAGGTGGTGTGGCCGCAGGCGATTGCATTTCTGCTTTCATGACTTTTAGTTTAGTGAGCTGGGGGTGATTCCTCCAAAATTTCCTTTTGTCCTCCACACATTTCAATTGTAAAATGTAATTACAAAAATGTAATGCCTGCAGCACTTGATATTCCCAGGTGGTCTCCCATCCAAGTACTAACCAAGCCCAACATTGCTTAGCTTCTGAGATCAGACGAGATCAGGCTTATTCAAGGTGGTGTGGCCGCAGGCGATTGCATTTCTGCTTTCATGACTTTTATGTTTAGTGAGCTGGGGGTGAGTCCTCCAAAATTTCCTTTTGTCCTCCACACATTTCAATTGTAAAATGTAATGCCTGCAGCACTTGATATTCCCAGGTGGTCTCCCATCCAAGTACTAACCAAGCCCAACATTGCTTAGCTTCTGAGATCAGACGAGATCAGGCTTATTCAAGGTGGTGTGGCCGCAGGCGATTGCATTTCTGCTTTCATGACTTTTATGTTTAGTGAGCTGGGGGTGAGTCCTCCAAAATTTCCTTTTGTCCTCCACACATTTCAATTGTAAAATGTAATGCCTGCAGCACTTGATATTCCCAGGTGGTCTCCCATCCAAGTACTAACCAAGCCCAACATTGCTTAGCTTCTGAGATCAGACGAGATCAGGCTTATTCAAGGTGGTGTGGCCGCAGGCGATTGCATTTCTGCTTTCATGACTTTTATGTTTAGTGAGCTGGGGGTGATTCCTCCAAAATTTCCTTTTGTCCTCCACACATTTCAATTGTAAAATGTAATGCCTGCAGCACTTGATATTCCCAGGTGGTCTCCCATCCAAGTACTAACCAAGCCCAACATTGCTTAGCTTCGGAAATCAGACGAGATCAGGCTTATTCAAGGTGGTGTGGCCGCAGGCGATTGCATTTCTGCTTTCATGACTTTTATGTTTAGTGAGCTGGGGGTGATTCCTCCAAAATTTCCTTTTGTCCTCCACACATTTCAATTGTAAAATGTAATGCCTGCAGCACTTGATATTCTCAGGTGGTCTCCCATCCAAGTACTAACCAAGCCCAACATTGCTTAGCTTCTGAGATCAGACGAGATCAGGCTTATTCAAGGTGGTGTGGCCGCAGGCGATTGCATTTCTGCTTTCATGACTTTTATGTTTAGTGAGCTGGGGGTGATCCTCCAAAATTCCTTTTGTCCTCCACACATTTCAATTGTAAAATGTAATGCCTGCAGCACTTGATATTCCCAGGTGGTCTCCCATCCAAGTACTAACCAAGCCCAACATTGCTTAGCTTCTGAGATCAGACGAGATCAGGCTTATTCAAGGTGGTGTGGCCGCAGGCGATTGCATTTCTGCTTTCATGACTTTTATGTTTAGTGAGCTGGGGGTGATTCCTCCAAAATTTCCTTTTGTCCTCCACACATTTCAATTGTAAAATGTAATTACAAAAATATAATGCCTGCAGCACTTGATATTCCCAGGTGGTCTCCCATCCAAGTACTAACCAAGCACAACATTGCTTAGCTTCTGAGATCAGACGAGATCAGGCTTATTCAAGGTGGTGTGGCCGCAGGCGATTGCATTTCTGCTTTCATGACTTTA
>NW_026708430.1:55000-56991 GCF_902713425.1 Acipenser ruthenus | reverse complement strand
TTAAATATTATTAGGAACTGTCTTTGCTGGTTAATTCTGTGTGTAATAACGCGTTCAGACCTGCATCTGGGTCCCATTCCAAAAATACCTGCCGACTTTATCTGGCAAGTCTTCACGGTATCTCCGGCTAGCTTTTAAACTGTTAAAATATCGTTTTAAAGGGCCAGTGAGTGTTTTATTAACATGATCACCGGCCCCTCCCTTTAAAGGAGCGCTGACCATCTTTAAAATCCATTCTCTCACCTCTTATTAGCTTTATTAACATGATCACCGGCCCCTCCCTTTAAAGGAGCGCTGACCATCTTTAAAATCCATTCTCTCCCCTCTTATTAGCTTTATTAACATGATCGCTGGTCCCTCCTTTAAAGGAGCGCTGACCATCTTAAAATCCATTCTCTCCCCTCTTATTAGCTTTATTAACATGATCGCTGGTCCCTCCCTTTAAAGGAGCGCTGACCATCTTTAAAATCCATTCTCTCACCTCTTATTAGCTTTATTAACATGATCACCGGCCCCTCCCTTTAAAGGAGCGCTGACCATCTTTAAAATCCATTCTCTCACCTCTTATTAGCTTTATTAACAGGATCACCGGACCCTCCCTTTAAAGGAGCGCTGACCATCTTTAAAATCCATTCTCTCACCTCTTATTAGCTTTATTAACATGATCACTCATTTCAACTTGAAGAAACAGCACTTCCCCAAAACACGGGTTGACTGTAGGTTTGTTATTAGTAGTTTACCAATTCCCTATTTCCTAATATAGAGTTTTGTATTTTCAAATAGAGAAGTATTTCTGAATAGCCAATAACAGCGGTGTGTTCAAAGGTCACTGCCACGAACTGTACAATTGAAATAAAACTTAAGAAAGAAAGCTCAAGACTTCAAATTGCCTGATTCCAAGAAAGCTCTTAAGTCTTCTATGCAACACAAAAATTGATTTGATTTCTTAGCAGACGCCCTTAGCCAGGGCGACTTACAATTGTTACAAGATATCACATTATTTTTACATACAATTCCCCATTTATACAGTTGGGTTTTTACTGGAGCAATCTAGGTAAAGTACCTTGCTCAAGGGTACAGCAGCAGTGTCCCCCCACCTGGGATTGAACCCACGACCATCCGGTCAAGAGTCCAGAGCCCTGACCACTACTCCACACTGCCGCCCTTGTGGAGGCAAAAATAACACAGGAATCCTTTCTGAAGCAGGCTTTTTATAACAAGGCCCGGTGTTTTACAGGCAGGAGTCCCTTAAGCTGATTTGAACACGGATCCACTTTCTTTAGGAACAGCTGTGGCTTGAAATCCGGTTCCAAAGACCTAGTTTGAGGTCTGCTGGATCAAACCCCCAAGTCTCCCTGCCTGATGTGTCGCGGGGTGACCCCAAAACACAGTCCAAGCCACACAGAGCGTCTCCGTGCTCCCCTCTCTGCACAACGTCTGTGAAATCAACAACAGGCTCTGTGGAGGCGCAGACAGTGTTGAGGAATCTCTAAGGAAACTCTTGCGTTCTGTTCTGTAATGTCAAACAAACGAGCTCCTATTGGAAGTGACTCTGCAGCAGCCACTGACTCCCCTGTGTGTGTGTGACCTGAGCAAGTCACTGAACCTCCTTGTGCTCCGTCCTTCAGGATGAGACGTCAAACAAACGCGCTCCTATTGGAAGTGACTCTGCAGCAGCAGCAGCAGCAGTTGTTGATGATGCAGAGTTCACCCCCCCTAGTCTCTGTTCGCCCCTTGAATTAAATGCCCCCTCCTCTTCCCCCCTGTGTCTCGCAGGACATGTCTTTCAGGAGGGTGGTGCGTCAGTCTAAGTTCAGGCACGTCTTCGGGCAGGCCGTGAAGACGGACCAGTGCTACGATGACATCAGAGTGTCCAGGGTCACGTGGGACAGCTCCTTCTGCGCCGTCAACCCCAAGTTCGTGGCCATCATCGTGGAGGCCAGTGGGGGAGGGGCTTTCCTGGTGCTGCCTCTGGGAAAGGTGAGGGGGCT
>NW_026708430.1:27500-45000 GCF_902713425.1 Acipenser ruthenus | reverse complement strand
GCAGCAGTGTCCCCCACTGGGGATTGAACCCACGACCCTCCGGTCAAGAGTCCAGAGCCCTAACCACTACTCCACACTGCTGCCCATGTTAATAAAGTTAATAAGAGGTGAGAGAATGGATTTTAAAGATGGTCAGCGCTCCTTTAAAGGGAGGGGCCGGTGATCATGTTAATAAAGCTAATAAGAGGTGAGAGAATGGATTTTAAAGATGGTCAGCGCTCCTTTAAAGGGAGGGGCCGGTGATCATGTTAATAAAGCTAATAAGAGGTGAGAGAATGGATTTTAAAGATGGTCAGCGCTCCTTTAAAGGGAGGGGCCGGTGATCATGTTAATAAAGCTAATAAGAGGTGAGAGAATGGATTTTAAAGATGGTCAGCGCTCCTTTAAAGGGAGGGGCCGGTGATCATGTTAATAAAGCTAATAAGAGGTGAGAGAATGGATTTTAAAGATGGTCAGCGCTCCTTTAAAGGGAGGGGCCGGTGATCATGTTAATAAAGCTAATAAGAGGCGAGAGAATGGATTTTAAAGATGGTCAGCGCTCCTTTAAAGGGAGGGGCCGGTGATCATGTTAATAAA
Organism: Acipenser ruthenus; assembly: GCF_902713425.1. NCBI lineage: Eukaryota > Metazoa > Chordata > Actinopteri > Acipenseriformes > Acipenseridae > Acipenser > Acipenser ruthenus. The sequence continues at coordinate 44,424 of NW_026708430.1, read as the reverse complement.
GCTAATAAGAGGTGAGAGAATGGATTTTAAAGATGGTCAGCGCTCCTTTAAAGGGAGGGGCCAGTGATCATGTTAATAAAGCTAATAAGAGGTGAGAGAATGGATTTAAGAAAAAAAACTCGATTTTTAGTGCTCTGAATGATTCCGTAGCAGTTTTTCCATTCCAGTTTGAACATACCTAGAGAAAACTGAGATTTCTAACCAACGCATTCCAGATTTCGCTTACCATTAGATTAGAAGCAGAATTTATGATTATTTTAAATGTGTAGTAATTATTATTATTATTATTATTATTATTATTATTATTATTATTATTAATAAATCATATGTAGTTCAGTTCTAGGCTGTGAATGACCTTGATGAGAGAATGAGAATATAATGATGTATGAAACTGGGTTATTCTATAAATATATCTCAAAATAATAAAGACATAAATATTTCTTTCTACATCAGATTTTCTCAGTTTCAGTGTGTGTGTGTGTCTGTGCGTGTGTCTCAGTGTGTGCGTGTGTGTGTTTGTGCGTGTGTCTCAGTGTGTGTGGGTGTTAGTGTGTCTCAGTGTGTGTGTGTTTGTGCGTGTGTGTCTGTGTGTGTGTGTCTGTGCGTGTATCTCAGTGTGTGTGTGCGTGTGTCTCTCTCTGTGTGTGTGTGTGTGTGTGTGTGTGTGTGTTAGTGTGTCTCGATGTGTGTGTCTCACGGTGTGTGCGTGTGTTTCTGAGGGTCCTCAGCTCGGTTGCCATGGTACCCAGCCCTGCTCAGGAAGTGGTTGTTTCTCACATGGCAGGCCTGACTCAGAACGAGACGAGCCCAGAGCGGCAAACCACATCGAAGCTGCTGCTGAAACGAGACTGCAAAACAGCAAACTAACTGCAGCCCGACCTGCTGGCTTCGAAAGAAAAAACTACCTTGATAAAGACCACTTTATACATTCCTCCTGTCCTTATAGAAGCTTCCCCCACAGTGAAGTGGAATAAAGCACAGAGAGGTGTGGTAAAGCATAGGGAAGCATTGTAAAGCACAGAGAGGTCTGGTAAAGCATAGGGAAGCATTGTAAAGCACAGAGAGGTCTGGTAAAGCATAGGGAAGCATTGTAAAGCACAGAGAGGTGTGGTAAAGCATAGGGAAGCATTGTAAAGCACAGAGAGGTCTGGTAAAGCATAGGGAAGCATTGTAAAGCACAGAGAGGTGTGGTAAAGCATAGGGAAGCATTGTAAAGCACAGAGAGGTCTGGTAAAGCATAGGGAAGCATTGTAAAGCACAGAGAGGTCTGGTAAAGCATATGGAAGCATTGTAAAGCACAGAGAGGTCTGGTAAAGCACAGGGAAGCATTGTAAAGCACAGAGAGATCTGGTAAAGCATAGGGAAGCATTGTAAAGCACAGAGAGGTCTGGTAAAGCATAGGGAAGCATTGTAAAGCACAGAGAGGTGTGGTAAAGCATAGGGAAGCATTGTAAAGCACAGAGAGGTGTGGTAAAGCATAGGGAAGCATTGTAAAGCACAGAGAGGTCTGGTAAAGCATAGGGAAGCATTGTAAAGCACAGAGAGGTCTGGTAAAGCATAGGGAAGCATTGTAAAGCACAGAGAGGTCTGGTAAAGCATAGGGAAGCATTGTAAAGCACAGAGAGGTCTGGTAAAGCATAGGGAAGCATTGTAAAGCACCAAGAGGTCTGGTAAAGCATAGGGAAGCATTGCAAAGCACAGAGAGGTCTGGTAAAGCATAGAGAAGCATTGTAAAGCACAGAGAGGTCTGGTAAAGCACGGGGAAGCATTGTAAAGCACAGAGAGGTCTGGTAAAGCATAGGGAAGCATTGTAAAGCACAGAGAGGTCTGGTAAAGCATAGGGAAGCATTGTAAAGCACAGAGAGGTGTGGTAAAGCTTAGGGAAGCATTGTAAAGCACAGAGAGGTCTGGTAAAGCATAGGGAAGCATTGTAAAGCACAGAGAGGTCTGGTAAAGCATAGGGAAGCAATGTAAAGCACAGAGAGGTCTGGTAAAGCATAGTGCTGTATAACCATGGGGTGAAAAAACTGCACAAACACTGTGGTAAACGTTAATAAGTGACAGAAGGTTGCAGGATGTGGTCAAATTGTACATAATTCTCTCTCTCTCTCTCTGTTTCCCCCCTCCCTCCCCCTCTCTCTCTCGCTCGTTTGAGGTAAACGTTACCACCTGTTTATTGAAAAATAAGATCCGACTAACATACTTCCCGCTGCTGAATAACAACGGTAAGAAAATTCAAATATATTAATAAAATGGAGGCTGTGCGTGTATATAGCAATGCCGTAAGAAATACACGCTAGACGGGTCTCGCATCCTTGCAATGTTAATACAGTACATGGCGACGATGGACTGAAAGTGTCGGTATATTTTTTGCACGATATAACCCTCACGCTAACACCGAACCTAACCCTGAAACTGCTTCTAATGCAAGCGAGTGCTTAAAAATATCGTGCAAAAAAGATGTCCACGTTCAGGGTCTTGTGACTCTGCGTAATAACATTGTAATGATGTGTAAGCACGCGTGTATTTACTAAGTAACTGCTATATGCAAACACACAGCATTTAGACACTTAATTAAAAGCATTACAAGATTTTAACGTGTTCTGGGAGGTGTGTTCCTATATATAATGTATTTATTTGTATTATTTATGTACTAGCTGAGGTCCCCGGCGTTGCCCGGGGAAATTAAATATTTCAATATTTCATGCATGACAAATCGGTGAGCGGCAGCCTTATGGTTTCCTACAAGTTATCGATCTTGGTTGTCGCACAATGCGATCGGACCCCTTTTCTATTTTGGTTGTGTGCGTTTCTTTAATTTGAGATGCACGGCTACTGTATTGAATCCAGCAATGGGGGTGTTACTAAATAGAGTACCCCGGGGGTCAAAATTTGGGCTCCAAACCCCTCGACCTTCTCCCTGGATGAGAGAGGAGTCTGTGCAGAGTTTGGCTGCGCTGGATCCTGCAGGGTCCGAATGCATAAAGAAACAGAGAGACAGACACGCTATCTTCTTTATATATTAAGATATATATTGTCATGCGGTGTGCTGTTCTGAAAATGTCTTTTCTCTTATTTGAAACTATAAACTGTGTAGTTTGTTGCTAGGAGAACTTTGCTATTGAACGCACGGCTGTGTTTTTCCTGTTGTTTTTCTCACGCGGCTCATATCGGCGTTTTTATTTGGAACGTATTTTACGCGCAAACGCGAACAGGTAAATACAAAATGTAAAAATAATTTTTAAAAAATAAATAAATAAAATAACGACACCGAATTTCAATCGCTTTCTTTTCTGATTTGTTAACTGTACCGGAATTATTTTATTTAAAAAAAACAAAACAAGTCAAAACCGAAGAGCAGGCCGGGATATTTGACGCCTTCGCGGGCATTAGTTTGTAATAACATGGTGTTATTATTATTATTATTATTATTATTATTATTATTATTATTATTATTATTATTATTATTATTATTATTATTATTTATTTCTTAGCAGACGCCCTTATCCAGGGCGACTTACAGTCGCAAGCAAATACATTTCAAGTGTTACAATACAAGTAATACAATAAGAGCAAGAAATACAATAACTTTTGTTCAAGTGTGACAAACCACAATTCAATAATACAGCAGATAATAGTGATAGTGACATCAGGATGTGATTAAATAGTGATAGTTACATCAGGATGTGATTAAATACAAAGTACTACAGGTTAAACACTTGACAGATTACAGTATTCTGAAGTACAGGATTAAATGCAGTAAAATAGGGGGCAGATAAGAGCAAAATAAAGCATATTTAAATGAAGGGTGATCGTGTCCCAGGATACAAACAGAGGAGTTCTACAGGTGCTCTTTGAAGAGGTGAGTCTTAAGGAGGCGCCGGAATGTGGTCAGGGACTGGGCAGTCCTGACATCTGTAGGAAGGTCATTCCACCACTGCGGGGGCGAGGGTGGAGAAGGAGCGGGCTCTGGTATTATTATTATTATTATTATTATTATTATTATTATTATTATTATTATTATTCTATTTGTGTGCACATTGCAGCTAAATTGTACAATGTTATCACACGAATAAAACATGTTTAAAAAGAGTTGATAAGACGTATTTTAGATTAGATTTCATTATATATATATATTAGCTCAAAGAGCCAGCTGCCCAGCGTTTCGATATGTTGTACATATCTTTCTCAAGGGAGCCTGTGTTTGAATCCAAACATTGGAGGTATTTATAGGTTTTTGACGGCATGACAACTACTTGTTATTGTTTACATTCAAATCCATGATTTATTCTTACATGATGTCATGGTGTTCTATATATCGTGACGTCATTTTTACTTCTATCTTTGAATCTGTATTAATTCTAATTAACATTACTTTATATAAACTTATATTTTTATTATATCATGCAATGCTGGCTCTGAGGATCAGTCTAGATTTGGCCTCCCCAGCGCATCAGCATGCACAACTTTTGAATGAATTTTGTTTATTTATTTAAATGTTATATATTTATTGAAGTTAATTAGTTCATTCTTTTCTGTTGAGTCCCGCTGGCATCATCGTGTTCAGTCTATTTATCCATTTACTTTCTTTTATTCTTCTATAGGTCGCATTGTCTAATTTTAGCTGTTCTAATACTACAAACTTTACATCATTTATGTCATGTCCCTGACTGGTGAAGTGCTGTACTATTGGTTCACTCATTTTTTTATTTCTAATTAATGAAAGGTGGTTCTGAATTCTTTTATATAAAGTAGTTCCAGTCTCTCCAACATATTTGATTTCATCACATTTTTCACAGGCTATTCCATAAACAACATTGCTATTTTTACAGTACGTATTAGTTATTAGTGGATATGTGGTGTCCTTATGTTTAATTATATATATATATATATTATAATTACACGCAGAGAATTGTGAGGGTCTGGAACCAACCCCCCAGTAATGTTGTTGAAGCTGACACCCTGGGATCCTTCAAGAAGCTGCTTGATGAGATTCTGGGATCAATAAGCTACTAACAACCAAACGAGCAAGATGGGCTGAATGGGGCCTCCTCTCGTTTGTGAACTTTGTTATGTTCATTCATATATATATATAGATATTGTTTTTTTGACATTTTTAAAAAAGTTACCCGTTTTTATCAATTGATAAAAGACGCCACGCTTGTCTCTGCGGGTATTGCAATTCTATTCGGAGTGACGCGGTTATAATTTTAACTGGGCAGCTGTGAGGAAGGCAGGGCAGGTTTAAAACACACGGACTGGAAAAAGAGAAACGCGAGTTTCACTTCAAACTATTTCTACAGGCAGAGGCAGAACCGGTTTCCTGTTGAACAGAAACGATACAACTGTCCCATTGTAAAAGCACAGCATTGTAAAGCACAGAGAGGTGTGGTAAAGCATAGGGAAGCATTGTAAAGCGCAGAGAGGTGTGGTAAAGCATAGGGAAGCATTGTAAAGCACAGAGAGGTGTGGTAAAGCATAGGGAAGCATTGTAAAGCACAGAGAGGTGTGGTAAAGCATAGGGAAGCATTGTAAAGCACAGAGAGGTCTGGTAAAGCATAGGGAAGCATTGTAAAGCACAGAGAGGTGTGGTAAAGCATAGGGAAGCATTGTAAAGCACAGAGAGGTCTGGTAAAGCATAGGGAAGCATTGTAAAGCACAGAGAGGTCTGGTAAAGCATAGGGAAGCATTGTAAAGCACAGAGAGGTCTGGTAAAGCATAGGGAAGCATTGTAAAGCACAGAGAGGTCTGGTAAAGCATAGGGAAGCATTGTAAAGCAGCTTTCATTGGACTCTATGAAGCTGAGGGAGTTCATTCTATATAGAGGGGGTGGAATTCAATATGTTAACAAAGGAACATTATTCAGCAGCTTTCATTGGACTCTGTGAAGCTGAGGGAGTTAATTCTATATAGAGGGTGTGGAATTCAATATGTTAACAAGGGAACATTATTCAGCAGCTTTCATTGGACTCTATGAAGCTGAGGGAGTTCATTCTATATAGAGGGGGTGGAATTCAATATGTTAACAAGGGAACATTATTCAGCAGCTTTCATTGGACTCTATGAAGCTGAGGGAGTTCATTCTATATAGAGGGGGTGGAATTCAATATGTTAACAAGGGAACATTATTCAGCAGCTTTCATTGGACTCTATGAAGCTGAGGGAGTTCATTCTATAGAGGGGGTGGAATTCAATATGTTAACAAGGGAACATTATTCAGCAGCTTTCATTGGACTCTATGAAGCTGAGGGAGTTCATTCTATAGAGGGGTGCAATGCTTTTGGACAGAGCTGTGTCTAGTTTGACGAGAGCAGTCTGTTTGCAGTGGAAACATTGTGTGTGGTTAGATCTGATCGCTCGAGTGAGTTTTTTTTCGGTTCAGTTTCCTGTTTCATCTCAGCATCGTCCCGCACCATTTCCTGTGAAACGTCGCATTGAATTCAGACACAGCACACGGCTTCTCTTCACCGCCCTTTGATACTGTGTTGATCTGTGTTCAGCTTGGTGACATTTTAATTTTTGGGCGAGTTCAGAAATGCTTGCAAAGCGTTTCCACTTGAGATCTTTGATCAAGGTATCCAGTGTAACAAACTGCACACATTTCAACAGAGATCAACAGAGAAGCACTTCCTGTCGTCAAACCTGGTGTTGAGATCATTTAACGTGACTTACTGAGAATCTGTCTGTCTGTCTGTGTGTGTGTGTGTGTATCAGTGAGTGTGTGTCTGTCTGAGGTGTCTGTGTGTGTCTCTTTGTGCCACCCTGATTTTTTTTTGCATATAGCTGGAGTCCTGCTTCTCAAATTGTCTTCTGAAACGTGGTGTTTTTTTTTTGATCCTCCTCCGCTCTGCTGTTGATGCTCGTCCGGTCAGAGACTCTCCCCTCACACTGAGAGCTCTGACCGGGGATGTGCAGCCGTGGCGATGAGGTCACTGACCGGCTGGTTTATTAATCTTCAGCAAATGATCTCTCCCCTCTCCTCTCCTCTCCTCTCCTCTCCCCCCTCCTGCTCTCTCCTCTCTCCTCTCCCCTCTCCCCTCTCCCCTCTCCTCCTCTCTCTCCCCCCACTCTCTCCCCTCCTCTCCCCTCTCTCCCCTCTCCCCTCTCCTCTCTCCTCTCTACTCTCTCCTCTCCCCTCCCCTCTCCTCTCCCCTCTCCCCTCTCCCCTCCTCTCTGTCCTCTCTCCTCTCCTCTCTCTCTCCTCTCTCCTCTCTCCTCTCCCCTCTCCTCCTCTCCCCCTCTCCCCTCTCCCCTCTCCCCTCTCCCCTCTCCCCTCTCCCCTCTCCCCTCTCCCCTCTCCTCTCCCCTCTCCCCTCTCTCCTCTCCCCTCTCCCCTCTCCCCTCTCCCCTCTCCCCTCTCTCTTCTCCCCCTTCCCTCTCTCCTCTCTCCGTTTCCACAGCCATGGCGATGGGGGATTGTTATCACCAACATGTCTTGTTCCAACTCCCTCCCCCCCCCCCCAAAAAAAAAACCCCACTAACGTTTTCTCCCCCTGTTTTTTATTCCAGCTGGCAAAAAATGCCGCAGCTCTCCACGTTCCTCCTTTTGCTCCTGCTGGCGAGCAACGCGGCCGCGGGCAACTCCACAAGCGGCTCCGAGCAAACCAAACTGGCAGACGAAACCACGGGCACCGTGGCAACGACCGCGTCTCCCGGCACGCCAGCCTCCGAGATAAAGACTCACAACCCGATCGACGGGATGGAAATCCCTAGAGAGACGACCGTGACACGAAGGCCAGCCAGCGGTCACCTGACAACAGGAGCCCATCGGCAGATAACAGCCAAACAAACTACCGCTAAAACTCCTGCTTCGAAGAAAGAAAGCCACGCAGAAAAGCAGCAACAAATGAGCAATCCACAAGTTACGGTTTCGGATTCGGATTCGGACCGAACCATCGTAGTCGTGTTCCTCTTCCTCCTCTTCATCGCGCTGGCCGCCTTGCTGGTTTACTTCTGCCGCAGGCTGAACAGAGAGACGGAGGGAGGCTACACGCTCTCGAAACTGCTTCTGGCAAACTCTTCGGACGACTCCGGGGAGGTCCGAGGACCCCGGGCGTGGCTCAACCGGGCGCTGGCTTTCTTTATGGACGAACACGGGAGAGGGGGGGAGGATTTGGAGGCAGGGGGGCAGGATCAAAGCGAGGAGGCGGACGAGGAGGAGGAGGGGGACGAGGAGGAGGAGGAGGGAGAGGAGCGAGAGGAAGAAGGTCGCAAAGCAGGAACCGCGGGAGAGGAACAGGAGAGGCCTCCGACGGACGCGGAAAATTCGGACTCCGATTCGGATGATTATTCCAGCATGGAGGGTTTCGATCCGACGGGAAGGGCGAACGGGATGGGGGGGGCGGTCTCTGAGTGACGCGGGGGAGGGGGGAGGGAAGGGGCCGCTGGTGGACCTGCGGGATTTTTCGGGGAGCGTCGTTTGGACGGAGGAGAAAGCGGGGTCGGCGGGGATCTGTGACGTTACGGCTTTGTAAACGCCACGAGGCCCGTAAACTAGAGGCGGCCCAAATCTGCAGGGAAAAATCTGGGAGAGGGGAGAGAGAGGAGAGAGAGGGGAGAGGGGGCAGAGGGGAGGGGGGGAGGGGGCAGAGGGGAGGGGGGAGGGCAGAGGGGGGGTCTGTTCAAGAAGGAGAATACCACGATTTCCCAGGAGAGGCGTTATCTGCAGATTTCGTCTGTCTCTATTTACAAACCCTGACCATATCCCTGACCCTAATCCTAACCATATCCCTGACCCTAATCCTAACCATATCCCTGACCCTAATCCTAACCATATCCCTGACCCTAATCCTAACCATATCCCTGACCCTAACCCTGACCCCTACCCTAGTCATATACCTGACCCTAATCCTAGCCATATCCCTGACCCTAACCCTAACTCAAACCCCCTAGCCCTAACTATTTTCTGATACAATTGTGTACTGACATATATCATGCAAAAATATTTCCATGTTCAGTCTATTGTGACTGCATGCGTGTAAGCACGCATGTATTTATTAAGTGCTATGCAAACACACAGCCATTAGAGATTTCTGAATGTGATTCAGCATCGTTTGTGACAAAGGAACCTGGGTAATTAAACCCAGGCGAATTAACAAGGGCCGAATTCCAAAACGAACAGCTTCAGAAGTCGGAGGAATTGCAGAATCCAGGCAGGATTCCTCTGGGACTCCAGAAGGAATTCATTAGGAATGTTGTGTTTTTTTTTGTTTTTTTTTTAAAACCCAGATAATAACGTACGGGTGTAAAAAACGAATAATGAAGGACTTTTCAAATTTCAAACGGAGAAATGCTCATGAATGTCGTTGACGACAATGATGGAAACGTTTCTTTAAAATTTCCATCAAGCATATATAGATATATAGATATATTTTTTTCAGAAATACTGACTGTACATATTGCAAAGTTTATGAGTGTAACAAACGCGCTTGAGTGAAACCAGATCCCAGTGATTCTCTCTGACTGGAGATGCTGACAGGTGAACAGCAAAATTTGACCCATTTTTATAATGTTAGCTAATCGCTTTTTCTAGAAATTATTGGGGTTTTTTTAATGTGTAAAAGTTGTAAACCATTTTTTTTATATTTTAATAAACTTAATACAATTTTAACAAACTTGTTTTATTTTTTTGTCAGTGGGAGGGAGACTGTCTGAATCGTGTTTGGTGTTGCTGTATAATATATAAAACTATGGAGATTGAAACTCAGGGGGGCTGTCTGAATCGTGTTTGGTGTTGCTGTATAATATATAAAACTATGCAGATTGAAGCTCAGGGGGGACTGTCTGAATCGTGTTTGGTGTTGCTGTATAATATATAAAACTATGCAGATTGAAACTCAGGGGGACTGTCTGAATCGTGTTTGGTGTTGCTGTATAATATATAAAACTATGCAGATTGAAACTCAGGGGGACTGTCTGAATCGTGTTTGGTGTTGCTGTATAATATATAAAACTATGGAGATTGAAACTCAGGGGGACTGTCTGAATCGTGTTTGGTGTTGCTGTATAATATATAAAACTATGCAGATTGAAACTCAGGGGGACTGTCTGAATCGTGTTTGGTGTTGCTGTATAATATATAAAACTATGCAGATTGAAACTCAGGGGGACTGTCTGAATCGTGTTTGGTGTTGCTGTATAATATATAAAACTATGGCTATTGAAACTCAGGGGGACTGTCTGAATCGTGTTTGGTGTTGCTGTATAATATATAAAACTATGCAGATTGAAGCTCAGGGGGGACTGTCTGAATCGTGTTTGGTGTTGCTGTATAATATATAAAACTATGCAGATTGAAACTCAGGGGGACTGTCTGAATCGTGGTTTGGTGTTGCTGTATAATATATAAAAACTATGCAGATTGAAGCTCAGGGGGACTGTCTGAATCGTGTTTGGTGTTGCTGTATAATATATAAAACTATGCAGATTGAAACTCAGGGGGACTGTCTGAATCGTGTTTGGTGTTGCTGTATAATATATAAAACTATGCAGATTGAAGCTCAGGGGGACTGTCTGAATCGTGTTTGGTGTTGCTGTATAATATATAAAACTATGCAGATTGAAAACTCAGGGGGGCTGTCTGAATCGTGTTTGGTGTTGCTGTATAATATATAAAACTATGGCTATTGAAACTCAGGGGGGCTGTCTGAATCGTGTTTGGCGTTGCTGTATAATATATAAAACTAAGCAGATTGAAACTCAGGGGTGTGAATAACTGTACTGTAGAGTTTCATATTTATTCAGTTTGTATAAATGACAGAACCGCACAAAGAAATCATAATTAGAAAATTCTATTTTATGCATTCGATGAAATTCAACCTCCTTCAACATTTGCAATGAGAAAGACGAAAGAAAAAACGCATTTTGATATTCTGTGCAAAGCAGAATAAATGGATTTCAAAGGAAATCCCATTATTAAAAAGAGCCTGTACATTTTTATTTTTCTTTCTCTGTATTAAGATAACATTTCTGTCGGGAGAGTGATTAATCAAGCAAAGGATTTTACTTCTGTTTTTCAAATGATAAAATATTAATCAGTTTCATTGTTTGTTTGTTTTTTTCCACCCCGACAGTCCCTCTTAAAATTATTATTATTATTATTGCAATTAATCAAATATTATGCTTAATTTCATTTTTTCGCTCAGTCTGTGTAAAAAATATATAATACAGCGCATTGCAGTTAAAGAACTACAGCTCCCAGCATCCCTCACCATTGCCGCGGGTGCAGAGGCATGCTGGAGCTGTAGTCCTAGCCAGGGCTGTAGCGATTCACAATACAATAACTATGGCAGCGCAGCTAGAACTGAAGAGCAGCTCCTGAACTCACAGTCAAAGCAACACAGACTGAGCAAAAACAATGTAATACAGCCCAGCCCAGCGCATTGCAGTTAAAGAACTACAGCTCCCAGCATCCCTCACCATTGCCGCGGGTGCAGAGGCATGCTGGGAGCTGTAGTCCTAACAGTCAAAGCAACACAGACTGAGCAAAAAAACTAAGAATTATATTTGAAGACAATTATGATGTAGTATTTTTTGGAGTCGTAATGATAAGCAGCATATTGAATACTGAAGCAGTTTAAAAACTGAACTTGCATTGGAAACAATATGCAAGTGCAGGGCTTCTGAGGAGCAGAAATGGACAAAGGAGGAGGGGGGGTGAATGGCGTTCAAAACACTCGAGGGGGGGGGGCAAGGGCGGAGAGTCAAATAAGTCAAAAGACAAGCTCAGCAAATACTCTCCCACTGCCAGCTTCGTTATCATGAATGAGTCGTTCAGCAGACGCTTTTATCCAAAGCGACTTCCAGAGACTAGGGGGGGTGAACTCTGCATCATCAACAACTGCTGCTGCTGCTGCAGAGTCACTTCCAATAGGAGCTCGTTTGTTTGACGTCTCATCCTGAAGGACGGAGCACAAGGAGGTTCAGTGACTTGCTCAGGGTCACACACACACAGGGAGTCAGTGGCTGCTGCAGAGTCACTTCCAATAGGAGCTCGTTTGTTTGACGTCTCATCCTGAAGGACGGAGCACAAGGAGGTTCAGTGACTTGCTCAGGGTCACACACACACAGGGAGTCAGTGGCTGCTGCAGAGTCACTTCCAATAGGAGCTTGTTTGTTTGACGTCTCGTCCTGAAGGACGGAGCACAAGGAGGTTCAGTGACTTGCTCAGGGTCACACACACACAGTGAGTCAGTGGCTGCTGCAGAGTCACTTCCAATAGGAGCTCGTTTGTTTGACGTCTCATCCTGAAGGACGGAGCACAAGGAGGTTCAGTGACTTGCTCAGGGTCCCATTTCACTTTGCGGGATCAAATCTTCCCCTGTCTATTAATATTATTAATATTATTCATAATAATAATAATAATAATAATAATAATAATAATTCCGGAAGTAATATTTAGTAAAATACTGCTTCTTTAGTGTTGGCCAAGCAATGTCTTTCTCCCTATAAAAAAAGGCACTCTGGGTAAGGTATTAGTTGGCCATCTGAAAACAGAATAAAGCTACCGTGGGTTAGTATTAATGCTGCTATGGCAAGAAAAGGGAGGGGCCGGTGATCATGTTAATAAAGCTAATAAGAGGTGAGAGAATGGATTTTAAAGATGGTCAGCGCTCCTTTAAAGGGAGGGGCCGGTGATCATGTTAATAAAGCTAATAAGAGGTGAGAGAATGGATTTTAAAGATGGTCAGCGCTCCTTTAAAGGGAGGGGCCGGTGATCATGTTAATAAAGCTAATAAGAGGTGAGAGAATGGATTTTAAAGATGGTCAGCGCTCCTTTAAAGGGAGGGGCCGGTGATCATGTTAATAAAGCTAATAAGAGGTGAGAGAATGGATTTTAAAGATGGTCAGCGCTCCTTTAAAGGGAGGGGCCGGTGATCATGTTAATAAAGCTAATAAGAGGTGAGAGAATGGATTTTAAAGACGGTCAGCGCTCCTTTAAAGGGAGGGGCCGGTGATCATGTTAATAAAGCTAATAAGAGGTGAGAGAATGGATTTTAAAGATGGTCAGCGCTCCTTTAAAGGGAGGGGCCGGTGATCATGTTAATAAAGCTAATAAGAGGTGAGAGAATGGATTTTAAAGATGATCAGCGCTTAGACCACTCTATGTATAAATATACAATACCCAGCAATAAATTATACACTACATATGGCAGGTGTTTCATAATATTTTGTCCCCCCCCCCCCCCAAGAAAACTTTCACTCGCTGCAGTGTGGAAGGCAGCGGGTTCGAGGAGCTCAGTGGTTAGATAAAGAAAGCGCTGGGCTGCAGTGTGGAAGGCAGCGGGTTCGAGGAGCTCAGTGGTTAGGGTGCTGGGCTGCAGTGTGGAAGGCAGCGGGTTCGAGGAGCTCAGTGGTTAGATAAAGAAAGCGCTGGGCTGCAGTGTGGAAGGCAGCGGGTTCGAGGAGCTCAGTGGTTAGGGTGCTGGGCTGCAGTGTGGAAGGCAGCGGGTTCGAGGAGCTCAGTGGTTAGATAAAGAAAGCGCTGGGCTGCAGTGTGGAAGGCAGCGGGTTCGAGGAGCTCAGTGGTTAGATAAAGAAAGCGCTGGGCTGCAGTGTGGAAGGCAGGGGGTTTCCAGATGTATTAATTTAATTATTGTTTTTTTTGTGGCCCCTCTGTTTCTTGGTCCGGCCCGGCGTTCTGATTGGCTGGGAGGCGTTGCTGTCAGACGAAGGGGCGGTGTCCATTTTTTCGACCGACTCCCCCCCGCTGGGCTTGAATGGTTCGGTCAGAGAGAACTTTAGTGGGCTGAGGAGAGAGAGAGAGAGAGAGAGAGAGAGAGAGAGAGAGAGAGAGAGAGAGAGAATGAGAGAGAGAATGAGAGAGAGAATGAGAGAGAGAATGAGAGAGAGAATGAGAGAGAGAAAGAGAGGGGAAGAGAGAACGAGAGAGGGAAAGAGAGAAAGAGAGAGAAGGGAAAGAGAGAAAGAGAGAGAGGAGAAAGAGAGGAGAGAGGAAGAGAGAGAGAAAGAGAGAGGAGAGAGGAAGAGAGAGAGACAGAGAGAGGAGAGAGGAAGAGAGAGAGAGAAAGAGAGAGGAAGAGAGAGAGAGAAAGAGAGAGGAGAGAGGAAGAGAGAGAGAAAGAAAGGGAGAGAGAGAGAGAGGAGAGAGGAAGAGAGAGAGAGAAAGAGAGAGGAGAGAGGAAGAGAGAGAGAGAAAGAGAGAGGAGAGAGGAAGAGAGAGAGAGAGAGAGAGAGAGAATTGTTTTTTTAAATGTAAAAAACTTTTTTCCAAACTAGACCGTTGAAATGTACCCGAGTTGAAAAGGCAGACATAGTTGGGTTTAATATATAAAGATAACTGTTCAAACACGTGCAGCACACACTGGCTAGGATCAGCCACGGAGGTCTGTGTATATACTGCTGCTTTCAAACGGGAGATTACTCAAACACTGGGGTTTATAAGGAAGAAATATATACAGAGACCTGAATACAGCGGTCATGGGACATTATTAACCTGCAGCACTCTGCTGCCCCCTGGTGGCTGAGTGAAATACAGCAGTATGAAGGGGCGGGGCGTTCAGAGAAGGAAGGGGTGTACCTGATTGGGGTTCGAGGGCTGCTGTTCAGTCTGCGGGGCGATCGGATTTTGGGTTCGAATAAAGAGCCCTCCTTCAGACTCTCCAGAACCGAGGGGGCGACATAGGTGAATCCCTGAGAGGGGAGGAGGAGGAGGAGAGAGAGGGAGCAAGAGAGGGGGGAGAGAGAGGAGGAGAGAGAGGAGGAGGAGAGAGTTTGTGTTACCAATTTTCTGTAAATGTTTTATTGATGAGAGCTGTAAAAATTATACGATTATTAAAAAGAGTCATTTAGCAGACTAGGGGGGTGAACTCTGCATCATCAACTGCTGCTGCTGCTGCTGCAGAGTCACTTCCAATAGGAGCTCGTTTGTTTGACGTCTCATCCTGAAGGACGGAGCACAAGGAGGTTCAGTGACTTGCTCAGGGTCACACACACACACAGGGAGTCAGTGGCTGCTGCAGAGTCACTTCCAATAGGAGCTTGTTTGTTTGACGTCTCATCCTGAAGGACGGAGCACAAGGAGGTTCAGTGACTTGCTCAGGGTCACACACACACAGGGAGTCAGTGGCTGCTGCAGAGTCACTTCCAATAGGAGCTTGTTTGTTTGACGTCTCATCCTGAAGGACGGAGCACAAGGAGGTTCAGTGACTTGCTCAGGGTCACACACACACACAGGGAGTCAGTGGCTGCTGCAGAGTCACTTCCAATAGGAGCTCGTTTGTTTGACGTCTCATCCTGAAGGACGGAGCACAAGGAGGTTCAGTGACTTGCTCAGGGTCACACACACACACAGGGAGTCAGTGGCTGCTGCAGAGTCACTTCCAATAGGAGCTTGTTTGTTTGACGTCTCATCCTGAAGGACGGAGCACAAGGAGGTTCAGTGACTTGCTCAGGGTCACACACACACAGGGAGTCAGTGGCTGCTGCAGAGTCACTTCCAATAGGAGCTTGTTTGTTTGACGTCTCATCCTGAAGGACGGAGCACAAGGAGGTTCAGTGACTTGCTCAGGGTCACACACACACACAGGGAGTCAGTGGCTGAGCCGGGTGATTTGAACCTCCTGGTATGGAGCCCCTTTCTCGAACCCGCTCACCTCAAAGACCTGGTCGGCGCTGTGGCTCAGGGCAGAGTCGTCAGGGCTGTCGACGGGGGTCTGTCTCGTGAAGCGAGTGTCAAACTGACTGACATCCTCGTCCGACTGCTGCTCAAAAACACAAAGAACCAGCCCAGGCTGTCAGTGACATCATCCACCCCCATCCCAGCAATATAAACCAGCCTGTCAGTGACATCACCCACCCCCCATCCCAGCAATATAAACCAGCCTGTCAGTGACATCATCCACCCCCCATCCCAGCAATATAAACCAGCCTGTCAGTGACATCATCCACCCCCCATCCCAGCAATATAAACCAGCCTGTCAGTGACATCATCCACCCCCCAACCCAGCAAGAGGGGAGAGAGAGAGGGAGAGGAGAAGAGGGGAGAGAGAGGGAGAGAGGAGAAGGGGAGAGAGAGGGAGAGAGGAGAAAGGGGAGAGAGAGGGAGAGAGGAGAAGGGGGAGAGAGAGGGAGAGGGAGAGAGGAGAAGAGGGGAGAGAGAGGGAGCGAGGAGAAGAGGGGAGAGAGGAGAAGAGGGGAGAGAGAGGGAGAGAGGAGAAGAGGGGAGAGAGAGAGGGAGAGAGGAGAAGAGAGAGAGGAGAGAGAGAGGAGCGAGGAGAAGAGGGGAGAGAGGAGAAGGGGAGAGAGAGGGAGAGAGGAGAAGAGGGGAGAGAGAGAGGGAGAGGAGACAGACACACAGAAAGGCAAACAGACAGAGAGAGAAAGGCAGTCAGATGCAGCCAGACTCTCTCTCTCTCTCTCTCCCTCTCTCTCTCACACACGCACGCATGCACACACACACGCACGCGTACCAAGCATGGTTTGTACGGTGGCTCCACTTTTCTGGCCAGCAGGTCGTCCCAGTTTGTGTGTCTGAAGAACGGATGTTTCTAGATAAACAAGAAAAAAAAAAAATACATTAATTTAATTTCTTTTTGACGCTCTCTCCAAAGAGAAGAATGAGATTAGACAGTTCAGAAATACTAAACGTTTGCCATTGAATTCACACTGAAGACGCTGAGAAAGACTTCTAGTGGAAACGTTTGCCATTGAATTTACACTGAAGACGCTGAGAAAGACTTCTAGAGGAAACGTTTGCCATTGAATTCACACTGAAGACGCTGAGAGAGACTTCTAGTGGAAACGTTAGCCATTGAATTTACACTGAAGACGCTGAGAAAGACTTCTAGTGGAAACGTTTGCCGTTGAATTTACACTGAAGACGCTGAGAAAGACTTCTAGTGGAAACGTTAGCCATTGAATTTACACTGAAGACGCTGAGAAAGACTTCTAGTGGAAACGTTTG
>NW_026708430.1:10000-20000 GCF_902713425.1 Acipenser ruthenus | reverse complement strand
GCTTCCCTATGCTTTACCAGACCTCTCTGTGCTTTACAATGCTTCCCTGTGCTTGACCATGCTGTGCTGTGCTGTGCTGTGCTGTGCTGTGCTGTGCTGTGCTGTGCTGTGCTGTGCTGGGTTTGTTTACATGAACGGCATGAATTACCTTTCGCAGAACTTTCATTGCAAAGATTTTGCCAGTATTTGCACCCTGAACTTTTCTCACTTGGAAAACCTGAGAAAGACAAGATAGTGCGTTATTATTATTATTACTATCATTATTATTAGTAGTAGTATTATTACAGCGATGGCCAAAAGACATCAGGAAGCCCCCCCCTCTCCCTCACCCTCCCGTACCCCCCCTCACCTTGCCGTACCCCCCTTTCCCCAGGACCCTCAGCAGCTCAAAGCACTCGGGTCCGATCCTCTCGGTGCCTCTGTTCACAATGTCAGAGGAGATCTCGATCTCCTTACAGTCTCCAGACCTGAAACCAGACAGAGAGCCAGTCAGACATCACCCCCCCAAACACGAGAGAGACACACACACAGTGACATCACCCCCCCAAACACGAGAGAGACACACACACAGTGACATCACCCACCCCCCGAAACACGAGAGACACACACACAGTGACATCACCCACCCCCCGAATCACAAGAGAGACACACACACAGTGACATCACCCCCCCAAACACGAGAGAGACACACACACAGTGACATCACCCCCCCCCCGAAACACGAGAGAGACACACACAGTGACATCACCCCCCCAAACACGAGAGAGACACACACACAGTGACATCACCCCCCCCGAAACACGAGAGAGACACACACAGTGACATCACCCCCCCCGAAACACGAGAGAGACACACACACAGTGACATCACCCCCCCCCAAACACGAGAGAGACACACACACAGTGACATCACCCCCCCAAACACGAGAGAGAGAGACACACACACAGTGACATCACCCACCCCCCGAAACACGAGAGAGACACACACACAGTGACATCACCCCCCCAGAAACACAAGAGAGGCACACACACAGTGACATCACCCCCCCAGAAACACGAGAGAGACACACACACAGTGACATCACCCACCCCCCGAAACACGAGAGAGACACACACACAGTGACATCACCCCCCCCGAAACACGAGAGAGACACACACACAGTGACATCACCCCCCCAGAAACACGAGAGAGACACACACACAGTGACATCACCCACCCCCCGAAACACGAGAGAGACACACACACAGTGACATCACCCCCCCAGAAACACGAGAGAGACACACACACAGTGACATCACCCCCCCCAAACACGAGAGAGACACACACACAGTGACATCACCCCCCCAGAAACACGAGAGAGACACACACACAGTGACATCACCCCCCCAAACACGAGAGAGAGAGACACACACACAGTGACATCACCCCCCCAGAAACACGAGAGAGACACACACACAGTGACATCACCCCCCCACCCCCTGAAACACAAGAGAGACACACACACAGTGACATCACCCATTCTGAAAAGAGTTTAGTTTCATTGAAGCTGCAGACAGACAGACAGACAGACAGACAGGCAGACAGACAGACAGACAGACAGACAGACAGACAGACAGACAGACAGACAGAGCCCCACAATCCTGTTCAGTTTGACGCTACAATATAATCCCTTCTTCTTGGGGTCTGTGTTAGTTTACTACATTCTGAAAAGAGTTTAGTTTCATTAAAGCTGCAGACAGACAGACAGAGACAGACAGACAGACAGACAGACAGAGCCCCACAATCCTGTTCAGTTTGACGCTACAATATAATCCCTTCTTCTTGGGGTCTGTGTTAGTTTACTGCATTCTGAAAAGAGTTTAGTTTCATTAAAGCTGCAGACAGACAGACAGACAGACACACAGACAGCCTCCACAGACAGACAGACAGACAGACACACACACAGCCTCCACACACACACCCCCCCCAGATTCCGCTCCTCTCAATAACTTGCGAGCCCCCGAAGCTCCTGAGCGAGTTTCCTCACAATCGCTCGATCACTTCTCCAGATAAATCTATTTCATTATTATTATTATTTTATTTAATCAGATTCGTTTCCAACACTTACAGGTCTGGTTCAATCCCGGTGAATTCAAACTCTTCATCCTGAGAAAAAATAAGTAAAATAATATAAATAAATAAATAAATCCAGAGATTACAAGAGACCGCAGAGTGCACTGAAACAGGTCCAATCTGGATAATTACACAGTGCGTTCCAATCTGGGACAGGAATGAGACTCCCGCTGCACAGCAGTGTGATCCAGTCCTGGTTTCACTAGGAGTTTAATAATAAGACACACCTGAGCTTGTTAGCTAGACACACTGGGGGCTGATCAAGCTGGTAGTAAAACCTGGACTGGGTCACACTGCTGTGCAATAGGAGTCTGATTACCAGCCCTGCAATGTAATTCCAGTCCAGTCCAGTCTAGTGATATTAAACTGCAGTTACAATGTAATTCCAGTCCAGTCTAGTGATATTAAACTGCAGTTACAATGTAATTCCAGTCTAGTCTAGTGATATTAAACTGCAGTTACAATGTAATTCCAGTCCAGTCTAGTGATATTAAACTGCAGTTACAATGTAATTCCAGTCCAGTCTAGTGATATTAAACTGCAGTTACAATGTAATTCCAGTCCAGTCCAGTCTAGTGATATTAAACTGCAGTTACAATGTAATTCCAGTCCAGTCTAGTGATATTAAACTGCAGTTACAATGTAATTCCAGTCCAGTCTAGTCTAGTGATATTAAACTGCAGTTACAATGTAATTCCAGTCCAGTCCAGTCTAGTGATATTAAACTGCAGTTACAATGTAATTCCAGTCCAGTCCAGTCTAGTGATATTAAACTGCAGTTACAATGTAATTCCAGTCCAGTCTAGTGATATTAAACTGCAGTTACAATGTAATTCCAGTCCAGTCCAGTCTAGTGATATTAAACTGCAGTTACAATGTAATTCCAGTCCAGTCTAGTCTAGTGATATTAAACTGCAGTTACATTGTAATTCCAGTCCAGTCTAGTCTAGTGATATTAAACTGCAGTTACAATGTAATTCCAGTCCAGTCTAGTCTAGTGATATTAAACTACAGTTACAATGTAATTCCAGTCCAGTCTAGTCTAGTGATATTAAACTGCAGTTACAATGTAATTCCAGTCCAGTCTAGTCTAGTGATATTAAACTGCAGTTACAATGTAATTCCAGTCCAGTCTAGTGATATTAAACTGCAGTTACAATGTAATTCCAGTCCAGTCCAGTCTAGTGATATTAAACTGCAGTTACAATGTAATTCCAGTCCAGTCTAGTCTAGTGATATTAAACTGCAGTTACAATGTAATTCCAGTCCAGTCCAGTCTAGTGATATTAAACTGCAGTTACAATGCTGTTTAATATCACTATAAGCAAACTGCGTGCGAATCTGGTTTTTCCAGTGTGTCGTTGCGGTGTATATATATATTTTAAGCCCGGGCGTGGACCGTAGTTTTTCGTAGAGGTGTGTCGTCTGTCAATATTAACAATTTCATGCCCGGAGACCTCATATGGGGGCACGTTATGATAGAAATTTGCACACCGCGGTAGAACGCGCTTGCAAAGGAGTCCTAGCAAGATTTAACATTATACAAAATGCATTAATGACATTTTAAAAAGAAAGTTAGTTTACTGCGAGCGTCTAAAAACATCCACGAGTTTTTTAAAATGCGTTTTGGGTTCTCAAAGCGAATCGTGCGCTCACCTCGTCACCGGCCACTTCTTCCAGGTCGCTTAGGTCTTCACTTTCCAAATCAAAGTCAAAAACGCCGGCCATCGCTTCGGTCACTAAAAGCCCTCCTTTTATCCGACACGCCGATACGACCTCCTGTATCCGATCATAACAAACAATAACCGCACGCTTCTTCGGATCCGGCTTTCCTGAGGGGTTTAAACTGCGCTGACGTCATCCACCAGCGCGGATGACGAGGCCTCCCTCCTGGGGAAGCGCAGGGAACGATGACGTATACGCAAGGGGGGCGGGGTCGCAGTTTTTTTAAAAAAAAAAAAATTTATAGAATGAAAAAAAAAATATCGCTGAATGTAGAATCGAAAGTTTTATATAAGAAATTAAATCAGACTGACACGCGTTTTGCGTTTTTGCTAGTGCTTTGTAAGACTTACGATAAATGTTTTGTGTCTTAAATATTATTATTATTATTATTATTATTATTATTATTATTATAATTATAATTATAATTTAATTTAATTTAATTTAATTTAATTTAATTTAATTTAATATGGGTTAACATTGTACAATAAATCAATAAATAATATTTACACAAAAAAAGAAAAAAGTTATAGCTGGAGATGCCGGGGATTGAACCCGGGGCCTCATACATGCAAAGCATGCGCTCTACCACTGAGCTACATCCCCGCTCCTGTTCGCTCATTCCCGGTTATCGCAACGCGACTCTCTCCGCCGTCTCCTTCTCCTCCTCCCATCATTCCCGAAGTCACGCTGCCCCCTTGCGGCTGTCAGCGGAATTCCAGTTAACCATTAGGTCATCAAACAGAACTCCGAATTCCACGAGCCCGGATAGCTCAGTCGGTAGAGCATCAGACTTTTAATCTGAGGGTCCAGGGTTCAAGTCCCTGTTCGGGCGGAAATATTATTATTATTATTATTATTTATTTTTAATTAATTAATTAATTAATTAATTAATTAATTAATTAATTAATTAATATCTATATCTATAGCCATATCTACTGTTTAACGGCGTTTTTTTTTTAAGTTTAGATAAAATATCACAAACCCATCATAAAAATTAATAATATTGTATCTGAAGTATGTGCAAACGATGTGTCTATTTAAAGAAAAAAAAATATTCTCGCCCGAACAGGGACTTGAACCCTGGACCCTCAGATTAAAAGTCTGATGCTCTACCGACTGAGCTATCCGGGCTCTGAGAGACTCGCTATCCGGGCTCTGAGAGACTCGTTATCCGGGCTCTGAGAGACGCTATCCGGACTGCAAGAGGTTTAACTAAAACTGGACAGACGAATCGGTGACATTAACCTTTTAAAACCACAGAACCACGTTAGAACTTGATCCGACTTTTATTTTCCCACATCCCTTTAATTTACTAGATCCCTTTTACGCAGTGTTGATTCTGATATTTTTGTCGGCAAGGAAATAATAGATTTTAAAAGCTCCATTTAACAAATTATTTGTAAAAAAACAACACAAAAATGTTGTTGTCCTGTATACGAGATAAAGGAATTCCATTTTTTAAAATGATTCCACTTGAATTAGCGTTCCTCTGCTCGACCAAAAATAATTCAGGACTGAAAAGAAAGGTTTGCGTTTCTTTACACGTGTGTCTCGACCGGCTATTCCTGAGGGCGCAGCGCCATCTGGTGGAAGGATGCAGAACTGCAGGCTGCTTTGTAAAAACTCGTTGATGAGGTCATACGCGCTGCCGTTCTCTCACGGTGGCCGGTTAGCTCAGTTGGTTAGAGCGTGGTGCTAATAACGCCAAGGTCGCGGGTTCGATCCCCGTACGGGCCAGGTGGGATATTTTTATGTCTTTATTTTTATGTCTAAACATATCATTCAATAATACAGCAGATAGCAGTGTCCAGTGATATGATTAAATACAAAATACTACAGATTAAATAACACTTGTGACAGATTACAGTACTCTAAAATACAGGATTAAATGCAGTAAAGTTATTCTGAAAGCTACGATCGCAGCGTTTTCTGGGTCTCGATGCTCCTTGATGTGTCTGCGATCCCTTCATGTTTACTGCGGACTGAAATATCAGCCTTATCTGCGTCCCTCCTAAAAGCTACGATCGGTGCTCTCAGAAATGTATTTTTGTCATGTTGTTCTGAATTATGAAGGATAGGTGTAAATGCTTCCAAACTAGTTTTGAAATGTTGTGTAAATTTTTTTTTTTTTTTTGTTTCAATGGCTAGTTTTTATTTGGAGGAAGAAAAAAATGATATGTTTAGACCTAAAAATATCACCGAAATCTATCCACGCGCTTGCTGTGACGTCATTTACCACCGCGTCACGTCCAGCTGAAGGAATCCCCGGCCCGAAGCGTCCTGTTATTACAGATTTTATAAAAATTAATTACTCACGTTTTTTTTTGTATTACCGTTTTTAATTATTATTATTTTTTTTAAATTACATTGTATGCAAAATCTACCGTAGGCAAAGCTGCTGTCCTCACACAGGACGGGTTAGTTAAGACTGGATGGTTATCGGTGCTCTCAGTAATGTATTGTTGTCATGTTGTTCTGAATTATTATTATTATTATTATTATTATGTATTTCTTAGCAGACGCCCTTATCCAGGGCGACTTACAATTGTTACAAGATATCACATTATTTTTACATACAATTACCCATTTATACAGTTGGGTTTTTACTGGAGCAATCTAGGTAAAGTACCTTGCTCAAGGGTACAGCAGCAGTGTCCCCCACCTGGGATTGAACCCACGACCCTCCGGTCAAGAGTCCAAAGCCCTAACCACTACTCCACACTGCTGCCCAGTATGAAGGATAGGTGTAAATGCTTCCAAACTAGTGTAATAACATCCCACCTCTGACTCATTGTGTGACCCTGAGCAAGTCACTTCACCTCCTTGTGCTCCGTCTTTCGGGTGAGACGTAGTTGTAAGTGACTCTGCAGCTGATGCATAGTTCACACACCCTAGTCTCTGTAAGTCTCCTTGGATAAAGGCGTCTGATAAATAAACAAATAATAATAAATAATTGTATGGAATATTTTTTTTGTTTCAATGGCTAGTTTTTATTTGGAGGAAGAAAAAAATGATATGTTTAGTCATAAAAATATCCCACCTGGCCCGTACGGGGATCGAACCCGCGACCTTGGCGTTATTAGCACCACGCTCTAACCAACTGAGCTAACCGGCCACCCGTAGATCGGACAGCCACCACAGATCTGTCATTCTCATAGATTTAAACAGCCTTTACGCTGCTAGTTTACACATTAACAACGCCCACATTTATATGAACTTATATGTAATACAAAACGTACGTGTTTTTCAACGTGGCGGTATCGAGCAAAGAAACTACAGTTCCCAGAATTCTCAGCGAACTTCCGCTTTTTCCTCCCCCCCCCCCCAAAGCCCATGTGAGTGAGGTCAACATGGCCACTCCCGTGATTCGGACGTGTTTGGGGAGGTCGCGCTCGGTTCAGCTGCAAATATCGGGGTTCAGGGCGAACAGCGGAGGGGTGCCCGGATTTTTTAAGGGGCTCAGGTGAGAACGAGGCTGCAGGGTTTTTATTTTGAGGGGAGCGGGGTGTCCTGATGTGTAATCCTAACTGTGAAGGTACCGGAACGCCACTAAAAATAGAGATCTTCTTAAACAATTATTATTATTATTATTATTATTATTATAAGAATTCACATTGTATTTGTATGCTGAACTTACACCAACACCTATAATGGTAGGTAATGCATTGATCTAATTTCTACAAGGATTGACACAAAATGTCTCTCTCCGACTTGTCAGAATTATTTACTGTAATTAAAAACTGTGCGTGTGTATGGACGCGGTTTGTAATTGTTAAACGCAGTTACAAACTTAGTTTTACAGTTACAAACTGCTTTTTACAATTACTCTGCGCTCACGGATGTTTGATAGCTATTTCACCCCATACACGTGTGTGTGTGTGTGTGTGTGTGTGTGTGTGTGTGTGTGTGTGTGTGTGTGTGTGTGTGTGTGTGTGTGTGTGTGTGTGTGTGTGTGTGTGTGTGTAGATAGATAGATAGATAGAGATAATCTAGATAGATAGATAGATAGATAGATAGATAGATAGATAGACTATATGCCTACAAAATCCCTGACTGTGTGCAAGTGTACCTAGAAGAATTGATGCTGTTTTGAAGGCAAAGGGTGGTCACACCAAATATGGATTTGATTTAGATTTTTCTTCTGTTCACTCACTTTGCATTTAGTTAATTGATAAATATAAACTATTAACATGTCTATTTTTGAAAGCATTCTTACTTTACAGCATTTTTTCACACCTGCCTAAAACTTTTGCACAGTACTGTATATATAGATATATAGATAGATAGAATGATATAATCTATATATATATATAGATATAATCTATAGATAGATAGATAGATAGATAGATAGATGTAGGTATGTAACATCAATAACATTATTTTACAACAGACCCCAGAAAGAAGCGACAAAGACCCCCGACAGCACCCTGCAGGAGGAGCCCAGCGCCCTCCCTGGGAGCCAGCCCCCTGCAACACAGCCACAGCGCCCCTTACTGAAACCTCCAGGCAAAGCCAGGCAGTACTGCCCTCCCCAGGACCTGATCCAGCGCATCCAGGGGCTGGTCCTTCAAACGTACAGCGGGGCGGGGTCCGGGGAGTGGGCGGAGCTGCCGCTGGGGCGGGGCCAGGAACGGTACCGCCTCCTCAAGGCCGCGTCGGAGCAGCTGGGCCGGGCCGTGCCGAACTCGCAGCTGTACCGCATGAGAAAGGTCCAGGATGTGGTGGAGTTCTACAGCGCCCCTTACAAGAGAGAGGGCTCCAGGTTCGAGGACCTGAGCGACGCGAGAGACCTGCTGCCCCCCAATCTGAAGATTCGCTGGGGTTACGAGGGGGGGAGATGAGGGGGGCGGGGGGCGGGGTGCGGGGGGGAGATGAGGGGGCAGGGCGGAGAGATGAGGGGGGGGCTCGTAATAAAATATCTGTTTCTGAACTCTGTCTTTTGGATTATTATTTATTATTATTATTATTATTATTATTATTATTATTATTATTATTATTATTATTATTATTAATCACCTCAGTTTTCAGACCATCTTGCTCGTTTGGTTGTTAGTAGCTTATCGATCCCAGAATCTCATCAAGCAGCTTCTTGAAGGATCCCAGGGTGTCAGCTTCAACAACATTACTGGGGAGTTGGTTCCAGACCCTCACAATTCTCTGTATAAAAAAAGTGCCTCCTATTTTCTGTTCTGAATGCCCCTTTATCTAATCTCCATTTGTGACCCCTGGTACTTGTTTCTTTTTTCAGGTCAAAAAAGTCCCCTGGGACGACATTGTCATATATATAGTTTTTTTTTTTTCGCCAAATGTGTAAAATTACGTTTTAAAATCGGTTTTTAAAACAGTTTTAAGATACATTAAAAAAATAAACTTTGAAAAAGATATTACAAATTAAAATGAAAAAAAAAAAGAGACATGCGCCAACCGGGACTCGAACCCGGGTCGCAAGAATGGGAATCTTGCATGATACCCCTACACCACTGGCGCGGGTGACGGAGGAGTCACTGCGGGGGCATCGACAGGTCACGGGCTGCTCGTGGAACGCTGGAATAGAACGCTGAGAGCCACCGAAATCTATCCACGCGCTTGCTGTGACGTCATTTACCACCGCGTCACGTCCAGCTGAAGGAATCCCCGGCCCGAAGTGTCCTGTTATTACAGATTTTATAAAAATCAATTACTCACGGTTTATTTGTATTACCGTTTTTAATTATTTTTTTGTTTTAAAATGACATTGTATGCAAAATCTACCGTAGGCAAAGCTGCTATCCTCACACAGGACGGGTTAGTTAAGACTGGATGGTTGGTTATCTTATACTGATCTGATATGTATCCTTACCGCTGAATCTGCACGCTTGTATGGACGAATTCTGGAGGTTCACCTAACCCCAAACAATTCAATCCGAGGCGCGTTGAGTTAGATCAAGTCTATTCATATGAAGGTTCACACGCAGATGTTACAGAGCGCTCCGGAGACCCACTCAACCGGCACTTTATCAGTACAAGGAAGAATGCGATCTGCCTGAATTCCCTTTTACATCAGTCTATAGCATTCTCTATTCGAAACATTGCACCAATAATATTCTAACACACAGCAGTTAATTCAGTCTTGTACCAATCACCTTGCAGCCCACGTCTGTAACTCTTAGCTTCTGTTTTCAAC
>NW_026708430.1:0-5000 GCF_902713425.1 Acipenser ruthenus | reverse complement strand
CCCCGACCTCTCCTCTCCTCTCACCCCCTCTCCTCTCCTCTCTCTCTCTCTCTCTCTCTCTCTCTCTCTCCTCTCCTCTCTCTCACTCCTCTCTCTCTGTCCCAGGTACCTGGTTGTGGATGCTGACGAGGGGAGCCCGGTTCTCTCTCTTCTTCTCTCTGACCCCCTCCCTCTCTCCTCTCTCCTCTTCTCTCTCACTCCTCACTCCTCTCCTCTCTCTCCCCTCTCCTCTCCTCTCTCCCCTCTCCTCTCCTCTCTCCTCTCCTCTCTCTCCTCACTCCTCTCCTCTCTCACCCCCTCTCCTCTCCTCTCTCACCCTCTCTCTCCTCTCTCTCTCTCTCAGTCCCAAGTACCTGGTTGTGAATGCGGACGAGGGGAGCCCGGGACGTGCAAGGACAGAGAGATCCTGCGGCACGACCCTCACAAGCTGGTGGAAGGCTGTCTGGTGGCCGGCAGAGCGATGGAGCGCGGCCGCTTACATCTACATCCGAGGAGAGTTCTACAACGAGGCGTCCAACCTGCAGGTACCCCGACCCTGACCCCCCCCCCCCCCTCGACCGTGACCCCCCCCCGACCCTGACACACCGCTGTGTGTGTGTGTGTTGTTACTCACTCGCTGTCTCCCCCTTCTCTCTCTCTCACCTCTCTCTTCTTCTCTTTCTGTCTCCCCCGTCACTCTCCCCCTCTCTCTCCCCCCTTTCCTCTCTCTCTCTCCTCTCTCTCTCTCAGGTTGCAGTCAGGGAGGTCTGATTGGACGGGACACCTGTGGCTCTGGGTTTGATTTCGTCGTGTTTGATTCCTCTCTCCTCTCTCCTCTCTCTCTCTCAGGTTGCAGTCAGGGAGGCGTACGAGGCGGGTCTGATTGGACGGGACGCCTGTGGCTCTGGGTTTGATTTCGTCGTGTTTGATTTCTCTCTCCTCTCTCTCTCTCAGGTTGCAGTCAGGGAGGTCTGATTGGACGGGACGCCTGTGGCTCTGGGTTTGATTTCGTCGTGTTTGATTTCTCTCTCCTCTCTCCTCTCTCTCTCTCTCTCTCAGGTTGCAGTCAGGGAGGCGTACGAGGCGGGTCTGATTGGACGGGACGCCTGTGGCTCTGGGTTTGATTTCGACGTGGTCGTGGTTCGGGGGGCGGGAGCGTACATCTGCGGGGAGGAGACGGCCCTGATCGAGTCTCTGGAGGGGAAGCAGGGCAAACCCCGACTCAAACCACCCTTCCCAGCCGACGTGGGTGAGGGAGAGAGAGAGAGAGGGGGGGGGGGGGGAGCGTCTGTGTGTGTGTGTCTCTGTCTGTCTGTGACTCTCTGTCTCTCTGTGTGTCTCTGTCTGTCTCTCTGTGTGACTCTGTGTCTCTCTGTGTGTCTCTCTGTCTCTGTGTGACTCTGTGTCTCTCTGTGTGTCTCTCTGTCTCTGTGTGACTCTGTCTCTGTGTGACTCTGTCAAATTCAAATTCAAATTCAAAAAATGCTTTATTGGCATGACGAGAGCGCTCAGGTATTGCCAAAGCTTTTATAATACAAAACAGAAATAATAAAACGGAAATACATGTCTCTGTGTGACTCTGTGTGACTCTGTGTGACTCTGTCTCTGTGTGTCTCTGTGTGACTCTGTCTCTGTGTGTCTCTGTGTGACTCTGTCTCTCTGTGTGACTGTCTCTCTGTGTGACTCTGTGTCTCTGTCTCTCTGTGTGACTGTCTCTCTGTGTGTCTCTCTGTCTGTCTCTCTGTGTGTCTCTCTGTCTCATTATTATTATTATTATTATGATGATGATGATGATGATGATGATGATGATGATGTCTCTAAAAATATAAATTCCGATTCCTACCGAAGGATTTGGAATTTTTTTTTTTTTAAAGAAAGGAACCTGATCGAAAAAAAAACAAAACAGAAAGCGATTTTTTTTTTTTTTTTTTTTTGTTATTACATATTTTATTATTTTTTTTACTGGTGTTTCGTTCTGTATTTCCCAGGAGTGTTCGGCTGCCCCACCACGGTCGCCAACGTGGAGACGGTCGCCGTGGCGCCCACGATCTGTCGCCGGGGCGGCAGCTGGTTCCTGGGCTTCGGACGCGAGAGGAACTCGGGTACGAAACTGTTCAACATCTCGGGACACGTGAACCACCCCTGCACCGTGGAGGAGGAGATGAGCCTGCCACTGAAAGAGCTGATCGAGAGACACGCAGGTACACACGCACACACACACGCACACACGCACGCACACCCCTACAGAGTGAACTCCCTCAGCTTCATAGAGTCCAATGAAAGCTGCTGAATAATGTTCCCTTGTTAACATATTGAATTCCACCCCCTCTATATAGAATGAACTCCCTCAGCTTCATAGAGTCCAATGAAAGCTGCTGAATAATGTTCCCTTGTTAACATATTGAATTCCACCCCCTCTATATAGAATGAACTCCCTCAGCTTCATAGAGTCCAATGAAAGCTGCTGAATAATGTTCCCTTGTTAACATATTGAATTCCACCCCCTCTATATAGAATGAACTCCCTCAGCTTCATAGAGTCCAATGAAAGCTGCTGAATAATGTTCCCTTGTTAGCATATTGAATTCCACCCCCTCTATATAGAATGAACTCCCTCAGCTTCATAGAGTCCAATGAAAGCTTTGTATGTAAAAATAATGTGATATCTTGTAACAATTGTAAGTCGCCCTGGATAAGGGCATCTGCTAAGAAATAAATAATATAATGATGATGATGATGATGATGATGATGATGATGATGATAAAGATAACCCTCTGAGTTTTCCCCGCCTCCCTCCCTGTGATTGGTGCAGGCGGGGTGATTGGCGGCTGGGATAACCTGCTGGCTGTGATCCCGGGAGGCTCCTCCACGCCCTCATCCCTCGCTCGGTGTGCGATGATGTCATGATGGATTTCGACGCGCTGGTGCAGGCTCAGACCGGGCTGGGCACCGCGGCGGTGATCGTCATGAACAAATCCGTGAGTGTGTGTGTGTGTGTGTGTGTGCGTGTGTGTGAGAGTGTGTGTCAGGGTGTGTGTCTGTGTGTCTGTGGGGGGGGTGTCTGTGTGTCTGTCTGTGTGTCTGTGGGGGGGTGTCTGTGTGTCTGTCTGTGTGTGTGTGTGTGTGTCTCAGTGTGTGTCAGTGTGTGTCAGTGTGTGTCTGTGTGTGTGTGTGTCAGGGTGTGTGTCTGTGGGGGGTGTCTGTGTGTGTGTCTCAGTGTGTGTCAGTGTCTGTCTGTGTGCGTGTGTGTCTGTCTGTCTGTCTGTCTGTCTGTCTGTGTGTGCGTGTGTGTCTGTCTGTCTGTCTGTGTGTGTGTGTGTGTGTGTGTGTGTCTCTATCTTGCCGTTCTGTGAAGTCCTGTGTTGTTTGTTTTCAGACGGACATCGTGCGGGCGATCGCTCGCCTCATCGAGTTCTACAAGCATGAGAGCTGTGGACAGTGCACCCCCTGCAGGGAGGGTGAGGCACTGCAGGACCATGCCTGCTTCTCAACTACAACGCCTTCTCAAAATCAAATCACTTTTAAACAGAGAGTCTGTATTATTATTATTAATCAGTTCCTCTCTCCTCCTCCTCTCTCTCTCTATCAATTCAATTCAATTCAATTCAATAAGCTTTATTGGCATGACAGGAATAAACAAGTTTTGCCAAAGCAAAATAATCCTACAAACAGACAGGTACAGTGTATAAACAGACACAATGAAAAGACAATTTTCAGAGCAGGTTCATGTGTTTCTCTTAGACTGTGGCAGGCAGTCACATATTCAGCAGCTAGTGCACATGTTATCCCCACCTCTCCTAAAAATATTTGTAGTTTTTCAGTTTCTGAGAGGTGGGTGAAGTCACTGATGTGCCTCGTGAATTTGGGTAAGAATGTGTCCCTGAGCAGCTTGTATTTGGGGCAGTGCAGTAGGAAGTGGAGCTCTGTCTCTATGTGGTGTAACTCACAGTGCTCACACAGTCTCCTCTCTCTCTTCTCTCTATGACTCTCCCTCCTCTCTCCCCCCTCTCCTATCTCTCTGACTCTCTCCTATCTCTCTCTCTGCTCTCTCTCTCCCTCCCCCCCTCCCTCCCCTCTCTCCTCTCCCTCCCCCCCTCCCTCCCCCCCTCCCTCCCCTCTCTCCTCTCCCTCCCTCCCCTCTCTCCTCTCTCCTCTCTCCCCTCTCTCCTCTCTCCCCTCCTCCCTCTCCTCTCTCCTCTCTCCCCTCTCTCCTCTCTCCCCTCCTCCCTCCCCTCTCTCCTCTCTCCCCTCTCCACTCTCTCCCTCCCCTCTCCTCCCTCTCCCTCCCTCTCCTCTCCTCCCCCTCCCTCCCTCTCCTCTCCCTCCTCTCTCCCCTCTCTCTCTCCTCTCTCTCTCTCTTCTCTCTCCCCTCTCTCTCCCCCCTCTCCTATCTCTCTGACTCTCCTATCTCTCTCTCCCCTCTCTGTGACTCTCTCCCTTCTCTCCTCTCTCCCTCCCCCCTCCCTCCCCTCTCTCCTCTCTCCCTCTCTCCCTCCCCTCTCTCCCTCCCCTCTCCCCTCTCTCCCTCCCCTCTCCCCTCTCTCCCTCCCCTCTCCACTCTCTCCCTCCCCTCTCCTCCCTCTCTCTCTCCTCCCTCTCTCTCTCCCCTCTCCTCCCTCTCTCTCTCTCCCCTCTCCTCCCTCTCTCTCTCTCCCCTCCCTCTCCTCTCTCTCTCTCTCTCTCTCTCTCTCTATGACTCTCTCTCCTCCCTCTCTCTCCCCTTCCTCTCTCTCTCTCTCTCTCAGGAGTTGACTGGATGAATACGATGATGTGGCGCTTTGTGAAGGGAGACGCTCGCGTCTCCGAGATCGACATGATCTGGGAAATCAGCAAGCAGATCGAGGGGCACACCATCTGCGCGCTGGGAGACGGGGCCGCCTGGCCAGTACAGGTATGCTGGGAGCACTGGGAGATTTAGAAACCTGCACTGTGTTTAAATATGAAGCTTGCATTGTAACCCTGTCTGTGCTGCCCTGTGACTCCTGTGTGAGTCGCCTGAGATAAAGCAGGGGTCTGACGAAT
>NW_026708429.1:0-57231 GCF_902713425.1 Acipenser ruthenus | reverse complement strand
ATTATATTTATCAATTAACTAAATGCAAAGTGAGTGAACAGTAGAAAAATCTAAATCAAATCCATATTTGGTGTGACCACCCTTTGCCTTCAAAACAGCATCAATTCTTCTAGGTACACTTGCACAAAGTCAGGGATTTTGTAGGCATATAGTCAGGTGTATGATGAAACAATTATACCAAACAGGTGCTAATGATCATCAATTCAATATGTAGGTTGAAACACAATCATTAACTGAAACAGAAACAGCTGTGTAGGAGGAATAAAACTGGGTGAGGAACAGCCAAACTCAGCTAACAAGGTGAGGTTGCTGAAGACAGTTTACTGTCAAAAGTCATACACCATGGCAAGACTGAGCACAGCAACAAGACACAAGGTAGTTATACTGCATCAGCAAGGTCTCTCCCAGGCAGAAATTTCAAGGCAGACAGGGGTTTCCAGATGTGCTGTCCAAGCTCTTTTGAAGAAGAAACGGGCAACGTTGAGGACCGTAGACGCAGTGGTCAGCCAAGGAAACTTACAGCAGCAGATGAAAGACACATCATGCTTACTTCCCTTCGCAATCGGAAGATGTCCAGCAGTGCCATCAGCTCAGAATTGGCAGAAAACAGTGGGACCCTGGTACACCCATCTACTGTCCGGAGAAGTCTGGTCAGAAATGGCCTTCATGGAAGACTTGCGGCCAAAAAGCCATACCTCCGACGTGGAAACAAGGCCAAGCGACTCAACTATGCACGAAAACACAGGAACTGGGGTGCAGAAAAATGGCAGCAGGTGCTCTGGACTGATGAGTCAAAATTTGAAATATTTGGCTGTAGCAGAAGGCAGTTTGTTCGCCGAAGGGCTGGAGAGCGGTACACGAATGAGTGTCTGCAGGCAACAGTGAAGCATGGTGGAGGTTCCTTGCAAGTTTGGGGCTGCATTTCTGCAAATGGAGTTGGGGATTTGGTCAGAATTAATGGTCTCCTCAAGGCTGAGAAGTACAGGCAGATACTTAACCATCATGCAATACCATCAGGGAGGCATCTGATTGGCCCCAAATTTATTCCGCAGCATGACAACGACCCCAAAAAATACAGCGAAAGTCATTAAGAACTATCTTCAGCGTAAAGAAGAACAAGGAGTCCTATAAGTGATGGTATGGCCCCCACAGAGCCCTGATCTCAACATCATTGAGTCTGTCTGGGATTACATGAAGAGAGAGAAGCAACTGAGGCTGCCTAAATCCACAGAAGAACTGTGGTTAGTTCTCCAAGGTGTTTGGGCCAACCTACCTGCCGAGCTCCTTCAAAAACTGTGTGCAAGTGTACCTAGAAGAATTGATGCTGTTTTGAATGCAAAGGGTGGTCACACCAAATATTGATCTTCTGTTCACTCACTTTGCATTTTGTTAATTGATAAATATAAACTATTAGCATGTCTATTTTTGAAAGCATTCTTACTTTACAGCATTTTTTCACACCTGCCTAAAACTTTTGCACAGTACTGTATATGTAACTAGAGCATCCACAAATCTGAAATCAGAATTGAAATATCTTGAACAGTTGCAGAGCTAGATAAGGTTTTATAATGCATAGTATTTTACAAAAATCAACTTCCAAAATGGCAAATGTTAAATATTAATAAATAATTAAAAAAATGGCAATTTCAAACTCTTTCCAATTTTTATAGAAAAACAGTTAGAGTATATTGTAGCTTCACAGTTTGTCAAGGGTTTCAAATCTGAAATCAGTTGCAGAGCTAGCTAAGGTATTGCAATGTATAGTATTTTACAAAAATCAACCTCCAAAATGGCAAAGGCAGACCCCTAGGTTAAGGTTTAAGACTAGGTTAAAGTGAGATTGGAACATGATTGCCCTGTTTGAGATACAATTATATTTCAGTATAAAAATAAAGAAACAACACACAAGTTATCAAGTAAAATGTTTGTTTGTTTGTTTGTTTATTTTTATTTGAAAAAAAAAGTATATACAAATAAAACTTTGATATTAAGAATTTTATTTGGAGAGGGAGACAGACAAAATAAAACCTTCCATATTGTGCTGTATTTATTTATTTTCAAAACTACCCTGCAGTTGAAGTTCTGGGCTGGGGCTCCTCCAGATCATTCTCCTCCTCAACATCCTCCCGCAGCAGCCTTCTTCATCAAGGAGATCCTCCTCCATGGTGTCCATCTCCTGGATCTCCTCCTCAGTCAGGGCCCTCCTGCAGATGTACTCAGCACAAAAAAACGAATATAAAGTTGAAAAAAAAAAAAAAATAATATGGCTAATTAGCCCAAGTACTTACCGTTTAGATGATATGTAGATTAGCACTCTTGGAATTGTAAAACCGGAGATACAGAACTTCAAATCTGCTGTGTACTCATCCTTGTAATCAAAATATTATACCCGCCCACCCTAGACCTAAACCAATGGTGTCATGACAAGCCCCGTCGTCATGGCTATGACACACACTTTGCTGGTTGACGTCTGAGATATGACGTGTTTTGTCATCGTAACAAAAGTTACGAAATTACAGCGAGTCGGCAGCAAAGGGTTAAGTTGCTGTTCATGACTGTGCTCTGAACAACTTCCCTGTGCTGCTCAAATAATCAAGAAAACTAAACCGAAACTTAAATATCAATAAGTAAGAAATAATGTACATTTTCTAACATTTACAAATCGAAGATAACATCAACTGTAATTACATTACTGCTTGGGCCACACACATTGAAATGGAAACTTTTTTTTTTAGACCGGTTAAATTAGAACTTATAACAATGAACAACATTTGTTTTTATTACTTTATTTACAAGGTAGACATAAAAAACAAAATATTCTGCAATTTACTGTTTTTCAGGCAAGCATTTAATTTAGGCACATTTGTTGTACAGTAATTGTAACATAAATCCTTAAGCTATCTTGGGACAAGTAAACATGTATTTGGATACATTCTCAAGACACACATAAGA
Organism: Acipenser ruthenus; assembly: GCF_902713425.1. NCBI lineage: Eukaryota > Metazoa > Chordata > Actinopteri > Acipenseriformes > Acipenseridae > Acipenser > Acipenser ruthenus. The sequence goes on along the minus strand of NW_026708429.1, from coordinate 54,279 downwards.
ACATCAACTGAGAGGGGCATTCAATGTCTAAATGGCGGAGACAGTTTACAGGTAGCAGGCAGAGACAAAAGCAGAAACAAAACATCACAGGAACTTGTTTAGAGACAATAAATAAAGGGGAAACACTGTAAATCTGATGGCACTGAGGTTATAATTATATTAGAACATGTATTCTGTCTCATGCGTTTTAATATATTTGTTTTTACAACATTTATAAATATCAAGAAACGAGTGGATATAGACTCAAAGTATGTTTTTTTCCTTATTACTGATAATGAAATTAATAACTTATTGATATAATATTTTATTTTGAGCAAATAAATTGAGAGAAGTAAGAACATAAGAAAAGTTTACAAACGAGAGGATTCAGCCCATCTTACTAGTTTGGTTGTTAGTAGCTTATTGATCCCAGAATCTCATCAAGCAGCTTCTTGAAGGATCCCAGGGTGTCAGCTTCAACAACATTACTGGGGAGTTGGTTCCATACCCTTGCAATTCTCTGTGTAAAAAAGTGCCTCCTATTTTCTATCTGAATGCCCCTTTATCTTAATCTCCATTTGTGACCCCTGGTCCTTGTTTCTTTTTTCAGGTCAAACAAGTCCAAACACCCTTAGCTATAATTTACTATAAATGATCTAGTATGTTACCACATACCATCTATCTTACCATCAAAACTACATTCATATTCAGATATAATCAAAAGATACACTGAACATATGAGTGTGTAATTTTACAGTAATCAAATTCTGCCTAGAAATATGATTGAGTAATTCGGCATATGATTTATAGGTTTAGATATTCAACTTTGATTCAAATCAATGTTATCATATATCAGTGCTAGTCAACAGTCAAAATCAAAACAAATAAAATCTTGTTGAAAGTAAAACCTTTTATTTGAAAAGTTACAAAAATAAAATTAAAAGTAGATTGCATTAGATTGTAGTAATTACGTTTTTCAATGTATAATCATGTATTTTCAAGACAAATTAACCATATATTCAGTTGTAATTAAGATTCTAAATATATTCCATGCATTTATATTCTATCATGTAATTCAACATAGGTAAATATTACTTCATACGCAATTTAAAAATAATTAATTTATACAATTGATTTATGCACCGTGGAAAATTCATAAGGTATTGTAGTTACCATTCCTTAAAACTGACAAAAGTTGAAAGAGTCTCACAATGAAGAATTATATAGCTTTCTCAGCTTGGTTAAAACATTTCCATTTAGATGACATCATAACTTCATCAGAAAGATACCTCCCCATCTTCATTCAAACAAAATGCACTTAAGTTAAATACTATGTTGTGAAATAACTTTTTTATTTATTGTAATAACTTAAATAACGTATTCATGCTTACTTAATTATCACATTTCTATTTTCATGATGTAATTTCACACAATGCAGTACAAAAATAAATCATACAAGTCCCTTAATTATCATTCTAATGAATGAATTAATTTTAATCAATTTCCTGGAATGATAAATTACTTCATTTTTAAGGGATTTAACCCCTTCTCTGCTGAGGCCCTGGTGACGCCCTGTGCTATAGGCATTTTGTGATTTTGGATATGTTTCCTTTTTAGATACCCTGACAAACTATATATTGTTTTTGTTTTTGTTTTTTTCCAGACTGAAGTTTTCTACTTCGTCATGTGACCACAATATACAGCTATTATTGCAAACAAAATGCTACTTTTTCATAAAATGTATTATACCTGCATCACATTTAGTCCCTAAAATGCTTGTTTTTGGTGTTAGAATGTAGAAACTTTTAAGCTGCTGGATATGCCTGTGCCAATGTGTACATCTTTTAGTCGATTTTGGTGGGTTTACTTGCTCTAGACCGACACCAGGCAACTTTGACTTTTCCACTTCGAAATATTCAACCCACGGTTCATAGCACCCACCCCAATTTCATGTGCCCAGTACGCCACTAAAGAATGAGATACACTGCCATAAGTATACTTTTTTTAAAAAACTGCACAAAATAAAGGATTTTAGAAATGGGTAACAATGACCGTGCATGTCAATGGTGTGTTACCGTAATCCTTCTGCAATTTGAGGCAATTGCATATTATATTAGGACCTGCTTTTAATGTGTTCGAAAAATGCAGTCCATGGGTCATAGTACCCACCCTAATTTCAAGTGGTATAATCCTTTTGGAGCCCAAGGTGATGTTTTTGCGTGACATAAAAACAAGTGGCTGAGGTTTATTTTTAGTCTTTCCAGTGACTCATGTACCATGTGGTATTTTTCAAAAACACTCCTCCAAACAGTCTGGCTGAGAGGGACAGCAGGAACAGTAGTACCATGTATCCCTCTGCAATGCCCAATGCGGAAACACACATGGCACCTTTTTCGTCGCTTGGCAGTATCCGTATAAAATGGTGTCACTAAGTCTTGCTACTGTTTCCACTCTTTCAGTCTCTGGCATTTGTTGTGCATCAAACAGGAGGCTTGAGATCATAGATGTCTGAAAGTCCAGAAAAGTGAGCCGATTCTCTGGAGCCGTACTGTACACTACATGGGTGGTGTTCAAATAAATCTGTTGTAGCCAGAGTGTACCCAGTGGAGCTCACACGAGTTTATATAGTCTAATCCCATACTGACCAAAATAAAACCTCCACTGCCCAGTACATATAAAATTAGGAATAAAAGAAAATGCAATAATAAAAATATACCTTATACAAATGCAGTGTGTGTTGTGAGAGGATACACTATGTAACACAATTTTTGTTCCCGGGTAGTAAGTGTTATTTCCTAATTGCTTATGCCTCAAAAGTATAGAAAATGGCTATTATTCCCCACAAACTTTGCTTTTGTGACCAGGGACAGTGATCTTTTGAAATTTACCTATTTCCAATGAGAAAACGGGCGAATCTGTGTCTTTTCGTTCACATAGTCAGAAAAAAACAACATATGAATCCAAATTAACATGTATTTATACTAAAGTAATACAAAAATGACTATCAAAAGATTTAGAAGTGAGTAGTTTTTCGAGATTTACGATTATACTGTAAATCACTTTCACGAATCAGCCCCCAAATGTAGTCTCCCATCAGGTTCTCGTTATACTGTCCTTGGTAGCGGCGTTCAAAGTCCAGTATATCCTGGTGGAAGCGCTCGCCTTGCTCCTCCGAGTACGCTCCCATGTTCTCCTTGAATTTATCAAGATGAGCATCAGGGATATGGACTTTGAGGGACATCCTACAGCCCATTGTGCCGTAGTTCTTCACCAGAGTCTCAACCAGCCTCGAAGCCCCGAACCACTGTGACAAAGCTGTTCCAAGTCGCTTTCTCCTTACTAGTGAGCTTCTTGGGGAATTCATTGCACTCCAGGATCTTCTTTATCTGTGGTCCGACGAAGACACCGGCTTTGACCTTTGCCTCAGACAGCTTAGGGAAGAAGTCTTGAAGGTACTTGAAGGCTGCCGACTCCTTATCTAGAGCTCTGACAAATTGTTTCATAGTAGTATGGGGTAGTATGGGTTTCTCTCCTCAGCTCCACCTCTGAAATTGTCATCTGGATCTACAACGTCTTCCTCGCTCTCTGACTTGCTGCTCTCTTCTAAAGACTGCTGCTCTCTCTCCGGAGGAGTGGGTACTGGGAGCTCATGGCAGTGTGGCACCGGAGCGATGGATGAAGGAAGGTCCGGATACGTGATAGCAGGTGCATTCTTGCCAGTCCGACGTTTGGAAGGTTCCACCATGCAGAAGTAGCAGTTGCTTGAGTGGTCAGTGGGTTCCCGCCAAATTCTTGGTATAGCGAACTTCATGGCTCTCTTTTCCCCTCTGTACCATCCTACAAAAATACATTTATTTCACCCATGACTAATGTGTAAGAGATTCTCGCAACATTTTTCATATATGATATATTTTTTCAATAACATTGAAAATTGTAAAACATTTTAAAATTAAAAATTAAACTTTTACAATTTTAAAAATTAACAAATTTTATAACATAAAATTCCGAGCAACAATTGCCCATCTTACCTTCCAGAGTTTTTTTGCAGTGCTTGCAGGTGAAATGAGGTGCCCAGGGTTTGTCTTGATCCCCGACAGGCATGCCGAAATATGCCTTGTAGGCCTCACACATCTTAGCAGATGCTTCCACGGAGTACTTTTTCGCTCTTGTCTTGATAAATTGGCCGCAGACATAGCAAAATGCGTCTGCCGGATGCTTGCAGCCTCTTGATGCCATCTCAGAAAAATGCAGATATGTATCCACTTAGGCAGCTGGAACTAAACTGAACTGGTGGGCTTAAGGCCCCTGTATTTACACTACTATTTATATTACTGGAAAGTTTTAGAAAGTTCTAGAAGTTACTCCAAGTTTACTCAGCACTGAATCTATCTGGAATGTTCTGGAAAATAGGTAAATTTCAAAATATCACTGTCCTGGTCACAAAAGCAAAGTTTGTGGGGAATAATAGCCATTTTCTATACTTTTGAGGCATAAGCAATTAGGAAATAACACTTACTACCCAGGAAAAAAAAAAAAAAAAAAAAAAATTGTTACACGGTGTAATTCAATAAATAAAAAAACGCAAATACATTGTGACGCCAAGTTGTTTATCTATCTATCTATCTATCTATCTATCTATCTCTATCTATCTCTCTATCTATCTATCTATCTATCTATCTATCTATCATCTATCTATCTATCTATCTATCTATCTATCTATCTATCTATATAATTTTAAATGGAGCAAATGAAAAATAAAATCAATCCAGTAAGTCCAACAAGTTGTTTTTGGGATGTTGGGAAAGGATAGTTTCTTTTTTAGAGCTATACAGTATAAATCGAACCCCCCCCCCCCCCCCCCAAAAAAAAAACCCTAATAATTATTGTGAAATCCTAGAGAGAAATAGGGAGAGGTGAAAAAAATATATAACCTAATAAATAAATCAATAAATACTAATCAAAATAGTTTTTACAAAAAAGAAGAAAAAAGAGAGAAGTCAAAATCTGATCTGAAATATACAATGAGATAATAAAATCTGTCAATTATAAACTTTTTTTGGCGAGTAATCCTATATACAGTGCCCTCCATAAGTATTGGGACAGTGAAGTCAAAATTGCTATTTTTGCTGTACACTCAAGCAATATGAAAATACAAGTAAAAGATTAGAGTAAAAGATGCAAAAGTACAGAATGTCACCTTTTATTTCTGGTGGATTCAAGACATACATGTTTTACCAACTAAGAATAACAGCACTTTTAGAGTTCCATGCCCCCATTTTATGTGAGCATAAGTACTGGGACAATTCAACTTCAATTCATCCCTTGCATGCAATAACAGCAGTGAGTCTGCGACCCATTGACATCACCAAACTCTTTGTATCGTCATCTGAGATGCTTTGCCAAGCCATTACTGCAGCCATTTTCAGCTGTTGCTTGTTTTGGGGAGTTTCTGACTTCAGTCTTCTCTTCAGCAAGTGAAATGCATGTTCAATCGGATTTAAATCAGGAGTGACTTGGCCAGTCTCCACTTTTTTCCCCTGATAAACTCCTTGGTTGCGTTGGCAGTGTGTTTTGGGTCATTGTCCTGTTGCATTGTGAAGCACCGCCCAATGAGTTTGGTGGCATTTTCTTGTACATTGGTAGCCAAGATGCTTCTGTACACTTCTGAAGTCATTCTGCTGCTGCCATCATTTGTTACATCATCAATTAAGATGAGTGAGCCTATTCCAGAGGCAGCCATGCATGCCCATGCCATGACACTACCTCCACCAGGCTTCACAGATGAGGTGGTATGCTTTGGATCATCTGCAGTTCCTTTTTTTTCTCCACACTTTTACCTTCCCATCACCTTTGGTAAAGGTTAATCTTCGTCTCATCTGTCCATAAAACTCTGTTCCAAAACTCTACTGGCTCATCTCTGTACTTTTCAGCAAATTCTAATCTGGCCTTTCTGTTTTTGGTGCTGATCAGAGGTTTGCATCTTGCAATGCAGCCTTTGTAATTCTGCTGCCGAAGTCTTCTGCGAACAGTAGATTGTGACACTTTCACCCCAGCATTCTGGAGGTTGTTGGTGATTTCACTGACACTTATTTTAGGGTTGTTTTTCACAGCTCTGGTCATTTTTCTGTCATCAACTGCTGTTGTTTTCCTTGGCCGACCTGGTCATTGCCGATTGCTGAAGACACCAGTGGTTTCTTTCTTTTTCAGGACATTCCAAACTGTTGATTTGGCTATGCCCAACTTTTGTGCTATGGTTCTAATTGAGTTCCTCTTTTCTTTTAGCATCCAAATCGCTTGCTTTTCTTTCTTAGACAGCTCCCTAGTCTTCATGTTGGAGTATGCCTACTGACACCAAACGCAGACTCCAAAAGCAAAAGCAAAGGATAGAACTGAGACTACACATTCACAGCTCTTTTATGTGAACAAACAATGCAACAGGAAACACCTGATCAATTAGAAACACCTGTGAGCCAAATGTCCCAATACTTATGCTCACATAAAATGGGGGGATGGAACTCTGAAAGTTCTGTTATTCTTAGTTGGTAAAACAGCTAGAAATAAAAGGTGACATTCTGTACTTTTGCCTCTTTCATCTTTTAATCGTATTTTCATATTGCTTGAGTGTACAGCAAAAATAGCAATTTTGACTTCACTGTCCCAATACTTATGGAGGGCACTGTATATCCACTATAATTGTAGGTGTTGTGAGGGGAGAGAATTCAATAAACAACAAAAAAGAGATGTCAAAGCCAAGTCGTTTTCACAGTTGCAAAACAATATATTTTTACATAATATAAAGGTTTTTTTATAGTATAAATCGAAAAGCCACCCTCCCAAAAAAAGCAAATCGTTGTCAAATCGTAGAGAGAAATGTGGAGAGGTGAAAAAATATATAACCTAAAAAATAAATCCAATAAATTATAATCAATATATTTTTCCAAAAAAAAGAGAAGAAAAGAAAGAAATCAAATGAACAGGAAAGAAATCAGATAAAATATACAATGATGAATACAAGGTTTTTGGGGGACAGTAGAAAAATGAAATTAGATTGAATATAAAATTATAAAGTAAGAAAGATGACCACAGGGATTACAAAAATAAGATACAGTATTCGAAAAATATATAAAATAGATCAATCGTATGCTCAAACTCACTAGCCTAACAGTTTCTCTCCAACCAACCTTAACCAGACACAACAAGTCTGAGATACAAGGTTTCACACACAGTAACTCTATACAATACACGTGGTTCCTAATGTTTATGCCACTGGACAAAAGAAAAAAGTACCTCCGACACACTCGATACATTATAATGGTGTCATGTGACTTTTGGGAGCAGGAAGTATCTTCCGCTACCGTCACATCAACAAAACAAGATGTAGACAAATAGTCAGATGTTACTTCAAAGCTGATTTCATGAAGCACAGCTCGATAAAACAGCTACCTTTTCTATTAACTATCCTCATTGAAAAGAAAACTAAAGTTAGGTACAGATTGTTTAAATTTATTTGTGATGTTTCACAGTATAAGCCAAAGATAGCTACAGCTTGCGTTCAAACAGGCTGTAATTTACATTTAGCAACTGCGTCACATCAAATATATTTTATCAGTGTAATATAATTAAATTAAAGCCACCAACCTAATATGTTGTATCTCAGTAAAACCTTATATCTCAGTAATGTTGTTGAAGCTGACACCCTGGGATCCTTCAAGAAGCTGCTTGATGAGATTCTGGGATCAATAAGCTACTAACAACCAAACAAGCAAGATGGGCTTAATGGCCTCCTCTCGTTTGTAAACTTTCTTATGTTCTTATGTTATATAATAATGCCTCGGTGAGCGACCATGAGTGAAAAAAACGGCAGTCCAGCTTTTTTTTTTTTTTATTTTTAACCATGTTTTTAATCGTGACGTACCAGGTACACCCATAGCACAGGGAAAGCATTTTTTATGATGTGCCAGGTACATCCGTAGCACAGAAGAGGTTAAGTAAGGCTTTTAACACCCTACATTTTTATGTAAATTTAAGAGTTCACAAGAATAATGTTTTTATAACAGTTAACATTTTCCCATTTAAAACAATGTTTATTTAATTCCAAACTGAACCATCTCCATCATCCACGAGATGGCAGTATTACTCAATTGTTGACCAAATTTCGTATTGAATACCCATTCGAAGACTTGTGCAGACACCAAGTCTGGCAGGAAATTTACGTGGTCCTGTTATCAGTTTCAAGATATTAGGTGTAAACAAAATCTGTTTGAAGCTTGTACTTAACCTGATAAAGATTTGAATTTGTTTAACAAAGTCAAGCCTATCTGATCTTCACAGCAGGAGTCTTTATAAACAGTTTTCCCAATTTATAATCCACTTAAGTTCTTGTCCTAGATGAGATTGGCAAAATCTCTTTTAGACATAGCCCAGTGATACTCAGACTGAGGTTTGCAAGCTGCAAGTGGCTCTTTAACATGTGTCTGGCTGCTCTCTGCAGCATACGATATCAAAGGACAGGGCACGAAGTTAAGGTCATGAGGGCTAGGCAATGTTGCTTTCGTTGGGCAAAATTCAGGGGCACCAAGGCAGTTCTAGGGGGCAAAAAGGCAAAATATAAATCCAACCCAAGGGCACCAAGGGGATTTTCATACTCATTCATACAAGACCAACAAATAAATACAGAGAGCCAATTATGTTGATGAAATGTTAATTCAAAGAAACACACATCAATGTTTTCTGAGTGATTCACACACTAATTGTTACAAAAATAAAAAATATCACTTTTCCATTGTAAAAATAAAATGGTATAAAAAAAATATCCAATTTAAAAACAACAAACTTCATAACGAAAAAATACGGGTAAAAAGGGTAAATTTGGCAAAAAATAAAGATTCTGTACTCAGTCAGCCTGTTAACAAGAGCTAAATGTAGCACTTGTCTGTGTCCTGTAAATAAAGCTTTTTTTTTAAAAACCTCTGTGTCATGTGTTTCATAATTTAGGGTAAGCAAGTTCAACTGGATTTCATATAACGTGTTGTTAGCTGGTAAAGCAAATGTTTAAATGCTAAAAATAGTATTCTTTCAGAAATTGAGATTTTCATGGAGAAGCCTCTCAGCTTAGCCTTGTAGTATTCCAGTTGTTTTGCAATATTGCCCTTGCGACAGCTTGGGTATACTCACCCATTAGGTAATGATTACATTTCATACTTGAAAGGGAACTTTAGATTATTATCATAACCCTGGTTCCCTGAAATAGAAATGTAACCATTAACCTGGCTTGTTATCATGGATCATTATTGCTGTGTTCCTGTTTGACAATGTGGGCAATAATCCTTACACTGTCAGTGCATGAGAGCGGCCATTTTGAAAAGAGCTTTGAAACAGACTTTAACTCTTAGCGGTCCATTTATTCAGCGTGTCTCAGGTGCGTCAGGTCCAATTTATTTTCAAACGCGCAGTTTATTTTAGATGCGCTGTTTTAAAAGTGTTTTTTTTCACAGTAAAACAGGTTTAAAAGGCACTGCATATCAACAGGACACTCAGTACTGCATCTCCAGCACCGCCCCACCCCTCGTTCGCTATATTTTTCAAATAACGCTTAATAATAGTACATACCGATAAATCATCTCTTGATCATTCGTTTTATCACCAAACTCCTCAATAATGCGATCCATGTCGTTATTTTATTACTATAACATCTAAAAAAAGCTCTGCAAATGTCTGTGATGTTTTTTAAGCGCTGGATGCGGAAGCAGCTATCTTGTTTGTTTATGTCCGTGTTATCTATGTGATGCCGGGTCTATCAGTATTCATGAGATACGCCCTTTTTTTTTCGGCTTCTCTCGGCTCCTATCGGTCTCACTCGGCCATTGTTTTCTCGGCTTTTTCCGGAGAAAAAACGACTAGAGACCTGTTTTTGTGTCTTTTTGATGATGTCGGACAGGGTCCGACATTGGACCGGAAAGGGAAAATTGCGATGTCGGACCAGGTCCGACATAGGACCACAAAGGGTTAAAGTTATAAGTGTAAAAAGTTGTCAGGGTACTACAGAAAAAAAAAAAAATACAGGTACGATATTTAAAGATTTGTAGCAATATGTGGGGACGTGTAACACTATTTTTTGGAACCCCACTACTTACTCTGTAAGGGGTCGAGTGTGGAACGTGTCACGAAAGTTCACAAATATAGCCACCTTTATTTTTGTAGTGCTCTATATTACAATATACAGGGTATCTTCTTTATAATTATATATTCTCAAAAAGGAAAGGAATTCTTTGCACTAAACTTTGTTAATGCATCATTTAGGGTTGATATTAAAATGACAAAAGTAGGGAAATGCGATGTTAGGGTTCTGTTTATTCAAGGTACTTCCTATGTTTCTTACTGACCGGACGGAGGTGGGCACTACTAACAAAGCTTTCTCCCCTTTAACAGAGATATCCCAATGCCACTTGTGAGCTCTGGAGTAGAACATGGGAATCTGCGAGAGCTGGCACTTGCTCGAATGAAGGATTTGGGCACAGAGGTGAGGCTTTCAGGATTAATAACCATATATTAGACACTGTCCTTGTATAACTGACTGTGAGAGAAGACTTATAAATTGAGGGGAAATGAGTGGATATCAGCCTTATTAGAGATTTCGAGCAGGCTTAAAGTGAATATAGGTATGTCAAATTCAATGAAGATTTCATATTTGCACTGCTAAATAAGTAACTACAGTAGGCTGTTATGTGCCAGTGACCTTTACCTCCACCTCCAACCAAGTACTGTAAGTAGTCCTACTGAGTGTCAGTCCCCTGTCAGAGCTGCTCTCTTACCCATGATCACTAAAACTGACTTGTAACAGGGAGATGCAGATTTTATGTTTTACATGAATGCAATTTACAATGAGTCAGTGACTGAGGTGGGATTTGAACCGGGGACCTCCTGGTTACAAGCCACTGGACCACACAGCCTCCCCCCTGACACGCGTGGCAAATGTGCCGCTGTACAGTTTTAAGAAGTCCAGGGCTGGCAATGGAACATGAAACAAGCGATGTGATTGATCGAGCTTGATTGAACAGTTACCACAGATACTATGCAACAGCTGATACAGCAATAAAGGAAAAAAAAAGGAATGTCCAGAGTTCAAATCCGAGAGGACACCAACGGCTTAATTTTATTGGTTTAGCACTCTAGGAATTACCAACAATTGCACAATTACCAGACCCATATACACCTGAAACTAAATATGACAAAATTGAAAATAAGAAGCCTAATAGAACCACAAAGTAGGACACCCGAAAGTGTATACAAGTAAAATAAAGTTAGCAAGAGAGAAAAAAAACTCTTAGTAAAAACATGCAGTAGATTAAGCTAAAGCTATAGCATAGTATTCTAATAAGCTGTAAGAAAACAGTTAATGAATAACTCCTGCAATAACACCAAGAAGTCCCCTTAACACCCTACCCAGCCAATACCCAAAAATATAAATGCAAGAAAATGGACCATCAATGTCAATGTTCACAACGCATGACACAGCGGTAATGTGTATGAATACGTATGTGACTTCAATTGAACTTGCAATCAACAAAAAAAAAAAAACTGATGAAGGCCCAATTATAACCGCATCCAAGCAAAACAGGAGTTCCTAGGGGGCGGCGCACAATTGGCCGAGCTCTGCCCAGGTAGGGAGGGCTTAGGTCGGCAGGCTAATCTACGGCGCACCGCGTACCAACGACCCCTGTGGCCGATAGGGCGCCTGTAGTTCTGCAGTGGAGCTGCCAGATCTGTGTTGTCCTCCGGCACTATAGGTCTGGTAGCATTGCTGTGGATCTGCAGTGTGAAAAATGACGGCTTGGCAGGAGCACGTTTCGGTGGACCCGTGTTCCAGCCGCCGTTTCCTGAGTCGCAGGGGGGGTTGCGAGCGGTGAGCCGAGGATACAGATAATAATTGGGCATACTAAATTGGGGAGAAAACCGGGATAAAAAAATTGGCGACGACTAAATTTAAAAAAAAAAAAAAAAAAAAAAAAAAAAAAAAATGGCCAATCGACAAAAAATAGTAATCCTCCAGCAGAACGCAAAAAAAAAACAATGGCTCAATCTCACCCAGTCCCGATCGCAAGTTGATTTAATGATCTGCGGATGCTGTTACAACCTCTGCTGAAATCCTCCACGTTGCAGACATGAGTCAAAGTAACAAAACAAAAACAAAAAAACAAACAGGCTTGAAAAAACAAAGTATCAAAAGAAAAATTATAAACTGAAATAAACCCTGTGTTAGTATTACTGTGCTACAGTTTCTCTCTACAGACAGCCAAACAACCCTACACACCAAACACAAGACGAGAAGCTAAACACAGACTAACACAATAGAACTACACTACTAAGGATACATAAATCAAAATTCTAAATAATAGAATATCCAGTCTCCAAAGCATACACAAAAGAAATGGGTCTCCCCTTACCGTCCCTTCCAACCCTTTTAAATCCAGGGAGAAACCATACCCTGCCTCTAAAAGGTACGGCAAGCCTGAGGGATCATGTGCCAAAAAGCGTTCAGAAAACCCGAGACAACCCAAACGGACCATCAAACCAGCAAAGGTCCCAAACCTTCGTGAATAACTACTTCTCATGAACACGTTCATTCCATATATTTATATATTCGTATTTCTTTTATTTTTTGTTATTATTAAAACGAATATCAAAGATTGAATAAGACTGAAGTATATAAATCTGCCTGGCCAGGCTTCCCATCTTGCACTTAAGCAAGGCAGATGAGACTTTCATTGCCTCATAATAATATGTGGCACATGCCACAGAGCAAGGTTCCAGCTGTCCGTATAGTGGATGGATACGGACAGTTGGAGCCTTGTCACATATTCTAACACTGCCTCACAGCATTTAAAAGTATTGGATGGTTACAGATGTACTGCTGTCTTTATACTGTCATCCCGACTTTGTCATTTAAAATAATGTATTTTTAGCGGTTTGTAAACACTACAGAAAAACACAGACACCTGCACATTATCCAACCCTCTCGGACACATACCTTGAAAAACTACTGAAATCCAAGACACATTTATTTTTATTCCACTCGTCTGTTCTGCTCAAACAGTACGTCTGCACTGTCAGTGACAGGGAAAAAAATAACTAGGTGCTGTCTCAACTCCACCCCCTGGTGTATCTTTTCAATGGCAATGCCCACAATATCAAATACAGGTGTACTTTCTTTTGCATGTTCCAATAAAATTGATTTACTCAGCTTAACTTAGTGTGTAGTTCAAAGTTATAAATGGGACTACTTTATTGGCGTAAGGATATTTAATAAAAAAACTACTAATGTTTTTCCCTAAACATGATATATGCTTTTTATTTCTTCAAATCCACTGTTTGACCTGGATTATAAATGCAATAAGCCCCTTCAGGGCGTCTGTATACATTGAATATACAGACTTCTCGGGGGTTGGAGGCACTCGACTTCGTGCCTCACAATGCCCCGAGGCGTCCGTGTGTTCAACGTATCCGGACACCCTGTCGGGCCTTATTGCATAAACAACTGCCTTTTCTATTCAATCTCTCCTGGCGTGAAGGATGTGGATGAGAAAATTCCTTCTTAGAAAATGTTTGCACTGCAAATCATTTCTCATTTTAATTTTCTATGACTTGAAAGATTACCTTATTTTTCAAGTGATAATAATGCTGCCCCCCAGAAATTCAGCTTGTTTGATCCCTGTAACAAAACTGAGTGGTGCAACCCCTTTTGATTAGTTCAGTGCAATTCACTCCTGTACAGAGTGGAACTGAATTGACAGGCTATGATTCATTAGATATTTGATCCCAGTCATTCAGTCTAGTGAAATTTAGCAATGCTTGCTTTTACTAGTGCTGCAGATAACTAATTAAAATGTCAATTTTAGGGCAATTTTACTAGGGCAGCAGTGTGGAGTAGTGGTTAGGGCTCTGGACTCTTGACCGGAGGTTTGTGGGTTCAATCCCCCGTGGGGGACACTGCTGTTGTACCCTTGAGCAAGGTACTTTACCTAGATTGCTCCAGTAAAAACCCAACTGTATAAATGGGTAATTGTATGTAAAAATAATGTGATATCTGTATAATGTGAAATAATGTATAATGTGATATCTTGTAACAATTGTAAGTCGCCCTGGATAAGGGCGTCTGCTAAGAAATAAATAATAATAATAATTTTGCTGATGTTGCTCACTGTACCAACTGCAGCATTGAGCCTAGGTCAATGCTAGTATGCATACATTAATACTGTACAATATTGCGACTTGGGGTGTGCAGGAAACCCATTCCTCGTAATCGTACTCAGAAACCAGTACTCGTACAAATACTGGTATTTGGATTTACTTTGATGATGTCATTGGAAGTGGGTGGGGCTAAAACCGGATGTGCTGTTAAAATGAATCTCTGGTCCTGATTTTCATCCAGAAAGTGACCAGACTGTGGTTTCATGTTTATTTAACAAGGATTTTGATAGTTTTAAAGTCCTAATGGTTCATTTTAATTCTTGTTGAGCAAGACTTACTCTTTTTTATTGACAAATGTTATGGGATGTTTGTGATTGTGGTGATTTAATTTACACAGTTGAAGTGGAGACCACTTAGACTGCAAGATGTATTTATTAATCATTATTTATTTGCTAATTATTTTGGGGAGTTTTGTGATTGTGTAGAGTATGTAGTAATGTGTGATGAGAGAAATCAAAGAAACCAAAAAATCTGCAAGACATACAACAGTAAAACCTGTACAGTCTGGAGTTGTTTGGGATTGGAAAATTGTGCCAGATTAGACAGTGTGCTGGATTACAGAATTACTGTAAAAAATCTAATACTGTACGTAAAAGTGGTAAAATGACAAAACTACTTGAACACTTTAAAAAGAACAACTACTGGACATAGACAGTATAATAAACACAATAATACCTTAACAAAATCTTTACCTGCTGTTAGCATGAGCCTGTTTATACCATTCCTACACATAGAAAAACATTTACTTGTTTACAGCAGCCAGGCAGAGACAAAAGCAGAAACAAAACATCACAGAAACTTGTTTAGAGCGAATAAAAAGGGGGAACCAATGTTAATCTGATGTATTTGACTTGATATTATATTACAACATTTATGCTGTCTCATGTGTTTCAATATATATATGTTTTTACAACATTTATAAATATCAAGAAACAAGTAGATATAAGCGTATACTATTTCATGAACTAAATGTATCAGGCACTTTTTTCCTTGTTACTGATAAGGAAATGAGTAACTATTTTATTTATAAATATTTATTTTGAGAAAATAAAATCGAGAGTAGTGTCTATTATTGCTTATAAAGACCCTGAGAATAAACATGTGTTATGTCATTGCAGTCACTCAGATGAAACAATGGCTTTTAATCTACCCAAACATGAATATTTTTCAACAGAACTTTCAGGAAGTATTTTAAGGTCCCGCAGGTCATAGAATAAAGATTGTATGGTTTCTGAAGTACTTTATAATGTTCCCCAGAGTGTTCAGAAAAAAAGGACACCATTTGCAAGATGCTACTGTAAACAATATATTTGTAGTGAATTTTTATAGGAAGTCAGCTACAGCCAAAAACTACAGCCTGGTCCTAGGGGATCATCCCACTGAAAAATGCTTGCCGGCGAGGTCTACTCTACAGCGGATCTGGAAAATACAGCCCGTAGAGGAAAAGGCCTGCTGCTGCATTTTTTTTTTTGTTTTTGTAGTTAGCTGCTGCACAATGCAGGCAGGCAGGATACCACGTGCGCACTGCAGATGTGTCAGCAAGGGTATTTAGTCAACAACAGTGTGTGTGTGTGTATGTGTGTGTGTGTTATTAGTTTATGAATTCAGATGTGTATTCGACAAACCGGAAGTGGTGCGGGGCAAAATCGGAAGTTGTTTTCTTACTGTTATTTGCACTGGAAAAATGTCCTGAGTGACAAAACAATGCAAAACAATGCAACAATGTGCAGTTTTCAATGCAACACACATGCAAACCTTCACTTATACTGTGTACAATATGTGCAGTCCAGTCCTGTGCTGTATTCTGTAACAAAACTCTACTATAAGTAGGGCTCTTCGTTTTTGGGTTTTATTTTTGATGACATAATGTCCCTTTAAGTTTGTTTTGAGCCTACATAATTTCCTAACAATATGCAATGGAACCACAATAACCACTAACTAATAAAAGAAAGGATGCAGAAAGGTGATTTTTTATCGTCTGTGCTATTTTAAAATGAACAATAATGAAAATAGATACACGCTATTTGGGATTTTTAAGGCTCCTGGTCTGACAGCAGTCGTCATACGTGCAGTAATTTCCACAAATGTACTGTTCCCACGTGCAAACCAGTGCATAATTTGTGCCGGGGCTTGCCAGGGCACAGCCCCGGAAACATCTGGGCGTGCAGTAATACTCCCGTTACCTCTAGTTGAAAATTTCAAAATGCTTTTTTTAAATTCTCAACACAGTTTTATCAAGTCTGCAAGTTCTTACATGCACGCTAAGAGAGACAGCCCGCTGCCACATTTGTAGCCTACTTTTTAAATTACTTTACAATTTCAGCTTGAGTGCCTTTAACTGGCTGCGACTCTGTTGTCGTTTTTTTATACACAAATATGCTTACTTGATTTGAAAAACCCCATGAACGATACAAGCAACTTCTTACACTACTTAGTTTGATTAAATGAGTAGTACAGAACAAAATATGAAAGCTGAACATTAATTTCAACAAATAACGACAACTTTTTAATGAAAAAAATATTGTAGCCTATAATAACGACAACTTTTTAATGAAAAAAAATATTGTAGCCTATTGCTGCTCTAGAAAGAGTGCAAAGAAGAGCAACCAGAATCATCCCGGGTTTAAAAGGCATGTCGGATGCAGACAGGTTAAAAGAATTGAATCTATTCAGACTTGAACAAAGAAGACTACGCGGCGATCTGATTCAAACATTAAAAAATCTTAAGAGGTATAGACAATGTCAACCCATGGGACTTCTTTGACCTGAAAAAGAAACAAGGACCAGGGGTCACAAATGGAGATTAGATAAAGGGGCATTCAGAACAGAAAATAGGAGGCACTTTTTTACACAGAGAATTGTGAGGGTCTGGAACCAACTCCCCAGTAATGTTGTTGAAGCTGACACCCTGGGATCCTTCAAGAAGCTGCTTGATGAGATTCTGGGATCAATAAGCTACTAAACCAAACGAGCAAGATGGGCTGAATGGCCTCCTCTCGTTTGTAAACTTTCTTATGTTCTAACATTAGCCTACTATATTATATTAAACCAAAACAATTAAAAAAAAAAAATCTGGTTCTGTCTTGCCTTTTTCAATGAATATTATTTAATTAATAGAAAATAAAAACATACTAAGATAACAAACTACCTAGCCTAAGTTTAATTAATCGTTTTTGTAATCTACCAGCGGCTTCTGTTGCATACACATCGATGATAATAGTGCAGACCGTGGGTTAAACCAATGTTCGTTTTGAGGTGCGTATTTATTTATTTGTAATCAATGACGTCCTTCTGGAGTTCTCTGAATGCCTTTAAATTTGTTTGTTTTTTAAACCATTTAAATGCAAAACCATAACAAAACATGTTGTGACAGGATGGATGTAGTGGTGACGTCAGGCCAGCAGCAGGAAGAAAAACGCAGGCAGTATTGCAGAGCAAAAGACGCGCTGTGCGCCGTTTATTTAAATAACCAAAACTAATAAAACTAGAGTTGCGAGCAACTTTACGGCTTCCAAGCAGTTATTGTGAAATTTAAGCGCATTGGTTATGAAACATTATCATCACAACTGTGCTGACTGTATCAATTTTGGCACAAATATTGGAATTATTGGTTAGTAGCCAATTTAAATTTTATTTGGATGCACACAAAATTCTAAATATTATGCAGTCATATAGACTTTGAAAATAATGCATATAAGAGGCTAACATTGGCGGTGTTTACATGCAAGTTTTAATTGTGCTCCTATAGTGCATTCATGACGTGTCACACGCAAATGACGCATGATTGTGCTCGTTCCAAAAGTGCATGGCAAAAAAAGTGTGTGACTTAAGTGTCATTACACTTTGGTAAAGCACGGTAAAGTGTGCGCTAATTGACGTAATTAGTCCCATAGCAACAAACTCCACAGTCGTGCAAAATACTTAACGATACTTTCATGAAATAACACGATACCTCCTCCACTTCCCCTGTGTAAAAAAACGTTCTTCTCTGGGATACGGTCTTTCTGTCCTCTGTAGCGTAAGTAATATTTTCCTTATCCCAGTCTTACTAATACAAATCAGTTAAATATCCATCCATCCATTATTATCAATCTGCTTCTCCTGATGAGGGTCACGGCTAAATTATATATAAATTGCATATAGAGATGTTGATTTATACCAGTATTTATTCATTTCAGTGTATTATGAACGATGCATGAGAACTACTAGATCGTTATGACCAGCATTATTATCATAATAATAATACTCCCGCAGGATGTTTCAAGCTTCCACCCCTTCTGACCGCACGCAACACCAGGTCCGCTGGACGGATGAGGAAACTTGTGCCCCCCTCCAAATTATTGCGGACCTGGGGGTTATGGATGAACTGGATCGACCTCGCCAAAGAAATGCCACCATTTTCACCAGTATTACCGGTGCTCTGGCTGAACTTGGTATAAATAGAACGCTCCTGCAGGTACGAGATAAATTCAAGAAACTGAAATATCTGTACCTCCAGGAGAGAAAACGCCTGCAGTCCTGCGGTCAAAGCTCTAGGTCCCAATTTCAGTTCTGGGAGGAAATGCACCGGTTAATGGGTGACCGGCCAGTGGCAGTGGCATCAGACCATTTGCTGGAATCCTCATCCTCCCAGACGTCCTGTGAAATACCAGCCCCATCAATACAATATGGTAATTGCGCCAGCCGTCATTTACTTTTTTAAACTAAAATATGCTACCGCGGTAAAGTTAGCTTGACGTTTGATATTCGTTTGATATTCGACTCAAGCTAACCCGACATGAATGAAAATGGCTGTATCTCGCCAACCACAGAAGCTAGAGTGCTCAAACCAACTTTAATTTAAAGGAGACCAATTGTGAATTGTTTCACAGTCTCTGTTTGACATGTGAATCCTAAGAATAATTTCTGGAAAATAATAACATACCACATATACGCACACTTAGCCACAGCCACGTGTAAAAGGGCTTTATCTCCCTAACCACAGCAGCTACAGCGTTCAAACCAACTTTGATGTGAAGAAGACTAATTGTGAAAAACAGTAACATACCGCATATATGCACACACCTACCTGACACACGTAAAATGGCTTTATCTCCTCAACCACAGCAGCTACTGTGCTCAAACCAACTTTAATTTAAAGGATGCCTAATGTGAATTGTTTCACATTAGGTCTCCGTTTTACCTAAGAATAATTTGTGAAATACAATAACATATCGCATATACACACCACCGTCCCATTGTCAATTAAAAGTGCTTGATATCCCCAACCACAGCAGCTAGCGTTTTCAAAACAACTTTAGTTTAAAGGAGACCAGTTGTGAATTGTTTCACAGCTTCTGTTTTACATGTGAATCCTAATAATAATTTGAGGGAAAAAAAATGGTTGGGGATATCAAGCCATTTTACGCATGTCAGGCTAAGTGTGTGCGCATATGCGATATGTTTTGTTTTTCACATATTATTCTTAGGATTCACATGTAAAACAAAAGCTGTGAAGCAATTCACAACTGTTCTTCTTTAAATTAAAGTTGGTTTGAACGTTGTAGCTGCTGTAGCTGCTGATCCAGGAGCATCGTCTGATGCGCCTGGAGTACAGAAGGATGTACCGTCTGATTGCACGCACCGCTGCCAGGCAGGATCGGCAATGCAGCCACCTCTTGGAAAGGCTGGACCACGCTGATCAACAGCACCAAGAGGTGGTTGCGTTGCACGCCGAATTTTCTGCGCACAATAACAAGAGAACTGCAGGTGCCTACCCCATTTCCCACTGAGGTGGGCACTCGTTCTGCTATGCGCAGTCCTGCCGAATCAGCGGTCAGAGAAGTTTGTACAGAGAAATACCCACTCGCTTCTGCAGTGCACAGGTGTACCCTCCATGTCCACCCGTACAAGATCCACCAGTTGGTCAAACGTAGCTCGGATGACCCAAAATGTTTCAATCCATTGTTCGTCAGAGAAAGACTCGTGAAGCACAACCTCCTCCCACCAAACAGAGGGACAATGATGCGCCCGCATTCGTCTGTCCTGCCGATGCACAAATAGAGGTCTATATAGGGACGAAGTGGATGAGGGTGTCTGCTGGGAAGAAAGCTCTAGATAAGAAAGCAATAGATGCACGATTCCTTTCCTGCAAACCCATTGCATGGGACTGAAGGAGTTCTTCCCATACAAGACTTAATCTAGCCAGTGTTTGCCTGCGTCTTCTCCATCCATCCATTTTTGTCACAACTACGTTGTAAGTAGGCCTATGATTTTATATACCCGTATAACTAATTAGCAAATACACACAAATTATGTATTTATTATATTAACAGTGTTTGTGTAAGTTTCCACATTTTCTGCATAATTAATTTTAATATTTCAACAAAGTACCTGTGTTTGAAACCAACACATCATGAATTGTTTTTAATATATTTGTTCCACATTAACGCATATTTGTGATTTATTGAACGCATAATACTTTTGTTTAGCACATTAACAGTTAAGCAGTTCGCAAAGACTAATATATATGGGTGTGTGAAAGGACATCAGTAGCCTAAGAAGCATAAGAAAAGCAGTAATGCGAATTGGTGAGTGCTGTCGGTTTTTGTACACATGCTACTTCTACCATTTATAGAACAACTAATTCTAAACAATAATAGTAATAACTATTATTATTTTCTTCTTGGCAGCATGAACCGTTTTTAATGCAAGCCTTTTGCATTCTAGACAGATGGGGGTAACCTTCTCTTCATCTCTGCCTAGCGCATGTAAACCCCAATGCATTATTTGAACGATATCCTTTATCGTGCAGCATCTCTTTTCAGCGTGTTTGGTGATATTTAAATAAACCCTCCCATTATTTTATTATTAATGAGGTTGTTTGCATTTGGACGACTAAATTCTCTCTCTAAAATAAACTCATGTAAACGTGGAAGCAGAACTGTCATGACCATAAAAGCGCGAGAGATCTGTTGTCACGCTTTTCCGTTTTTGCTTGTAAACTGCCCCATTGTTCTAAATTCTAAATCGCACTCTGTTTGAGTTTGTGCGTGTGTGCGTGCGTGGTGCCCTATTCTTAATTTTGCAATATAAAATATAATCTACAGCATGTATTGGTTCTTGTATATTTTAATGCCACTATCATTTAATTTGCTTTCTTAAAACAATATAAAGTGATAATAGTGTAACGACTGGCTATCAGGGGTGCCTGGCAAATACACAATTCACCATATGTAATTGTGACCAAACCGCTACTAGGACATAACATGTGCACGATTCATGAGTAACACCACTCTAATCCTATGCCGAGGAATTATAAACAGGACAGAGGAGAGAAGAAGCTGGAACAGAACCCAGAGAGACAGTACAAATGGAGCATTTTTTGTGCTCTGCAGGTAATAGACCTTTTGGACAATTGGCTCAAATACAGAACAAATCATTTCATAATAAATCATATCCAAAGTTATATTATAGCACTCAATAGTTAACCATCTGGCCCAATAAACATTATATCCGGCTGAATCAAAAACATCATATTGCACACTTGTTAAACTCATTATAGTTTGCACATAAATAGTAATTATTGCACATCAATAGTAGCCCTGTTATATTGCACACCTTAATCATGCATATTACACATAAGCTAGTTATATTGCACACCTTGGTTAATCATGTATATTGTGATCCGTGAAAAAAACAAAAAAACCTCCATACGTCTTTTAAATAATACACTGGCGACTTTGTTGCCACATATTCAGGATTTGCGATTGTTGTTTTCAGTTTAGTCTTAATAATTATAACTATGACTGTAGTTATGAAATAAAAATAAATAAATAACATAGACGCCATATCAGTAAGTATTCTTGTCAGTACAGTATACCCATTCACTTGAATTCCGTATGTAGACTATACTGAATCAGACCCGATTTATCTGTAAACACAGCCCTATAAATACAACTTAATATAATTAAAATAAATGGTAGAACATAACTGACATCTCTCATATATTAACATTCTCCCGAAATCATATTCATGGTAGCTTTAATAAAAAGAATTTGTTCATAAGTATTACAAACCGCGTATAACTTTTGTCTCGAGACTTTGAATTTTCTCATTGACTTGTTAACACATTTCCACGGTAGGTTTATACTAGAAACACTTTAAAACATACAAATAACCAAACGAATATCGTATTAAACATAATCTATATATTGATATGAGTAGTCTGTCCGCCTACCTCCGAGTAGATCCTGTAGAGCTTCACAAAAAGGCAAAAGACGCAGCGTGCTAGTTTTTTTAATAAAATAAAAGGTTAAACAAACACTTTGCTCACAGATCGAAAATCAAAAATATAAACAAAACAAATCACTAACACAATACACCACAGGTCCTTTAAGATCCGGCTGGGCAGTAGCTTTCACGGTTCCTTTTTAAGTTTCGTTTTTCTTGTCTTTCTTTTATTTCTACTCTCCATTCTCGCTCTCGATCGTCCTCTGAACACCCCAGCACGAACTGAGAGCACCGATTAGCAACAATTTAAACAATTAATTAACTCGGGAGATGATGTAACTTAAAACGTGAGTATCGATGTTTCTTAAGAAACTGCACAGATGCCATTTCTTAATCAGTGTTAAGTTTATTTCATACATGCAGGGAAACCAGTCCAAGTATAGAACCGATTACCAGTTGTTACATCTTTTACATGACATTAAATACCCTTCTGCATAGGTGTCTCTCTCCTCCTCTTCCTATAACACTCAACCAATGGCAAAGGGACAACACATTATTCTGTTACCATATATTTAATTTTGTGTGTGTGTGTGTGTCTGTGTGTGTAATCTAGTGTGACGACCTCTGAACTCAGTGCATTCTTCAGACCCCTGGTGGTGCCCCAAAAAGGTCCATACATCTGGTTTTTGTCATCTTCCTTGTTCCTATCTCTCCGTTTTGCCTGAGACCCTTTGAGTCCAGTGGCATTATCTCTTATTCTCCCTGTGAACCTTTGGGTCCAACGGCAGTCCCTTAGAGCCTGGCCCCTTCTGGTCCACAGCATTGTTATCTTGTTAGCTTGCAGTCAGTGTTGGACAAGAAGCTTGTAGGCGCAAGGTCTCTTATCAATTGTTAGCAGTAAATGCAATTTGAACCAAACAGTCTGCTATCTGCAATATTAGTCTCTTTTCAGAAAAGAACACCAGTATAGCTCTGCCAGTCCACATGTGTAGCAAACTGCTAATCAATTCTCGATCCATGTTTTCCAACAGGAGATGGCCACCTTCTGCACAAGGTTTTAAAATCTGATTACAGAACATTTCTGTACAGCCTGAGATCACGGTCATTTTTTTCAAATTCTTAGTGTGTGTATCAGTATTGACTGCAAGCCCACGAGGTTATTTTAAGTAAACGAACAGCATTATGGAAGAGAAGCTGGTTAGCTCCAATTATACTAAAATGTCTGCTTTTTGGGGGGGATTCTCCATGAATAACTATGCGATCTTTACAGTTACAATGCAATTTCATAGAGCAAGCGATTCTGAAGAGTCCTGTGTATACTTTTCATTAACAAAAATAACTAGTTCAATGAAAGATACGCTCCCAAAGCTGCAACCCCAATCATGAGTGTTTTAAATGGGTTACACTCGCGGCTACGTTGCAACACATTCAGGATTTGTGATCGTCTTTTTACTACAGTTCAGTCATAGAAATAACTATTCCAATTTTTAAACAAACTGTATCCGTGTATCTTGTAAAGCTCATGTAGTATATATTTTATTGTTTCAATTGTCTTGTGGTTTAAAAAGCATAGTGCCGTTTTTATGTTTTTTCACGTGGAAGCAGCTGCAACAGTTCTTAAAATGTTCTTAGTTTACAGTATGTGTCTTTGTATACTGTACTGTGTGTACTTGTGAATTAATATCATCCTTTCCACTGTAATTGTTACATGAGTTAGTAAAACTGTTCTTTTTAAACACCAGCAAAAAATGGCTGCTTCAAGAAATATTTTTTCTATGCCTTGCTGACTTTTCCATGTTAACAGCTGTCCCCAGTAGTGGGAGTGTCATTTCAGGGTGAAATATGGGCAAAGCTGGCATGTCACCCATATTGATTGGCTCATGGCGGTCATGTTTGTTGATGTAGGAACTTTTCTTGACTAACTTTTTTTTAGAGGACAGCACAAAGATAACGTATACCCAAGATTCACGTCAATCAGCCAAAGGGCTCATGAGGAGTTGTTGTTTAAGCGTTTTATGCAAAATCCAACATAGCTGCCACACCATGTGACTGATCCGTTTTTCCTCAAGTAGAATCAATCGTGGACATGTGCGCACTATGTACAACATTTTTCACAGCTGTACTTTTTACCATTCATGAGAAGACTTTTGAATATTGTCCAAAATTTTCATTAAATCCAAGATGGCTGACACATCATCTCATAGCCCTCTACATCCGTGTCAAATTTCATGCGTTTTGGTGCAGCCGATAAGAAGTTATAGACAGTTTTATAGCCAGTTGCGTATGTTGATGATGTCATGCATGACGTTTAACCCTTTGCAGTCCATTTATTGACTGCGCGTCAGGCACGCCAGGTCTAATTAATTTTCACACGCGCAGTTAATTTTATACGCGCTGTTTAAAAGTATTTTTTTTCACAGTCAAACGGGTTTAAATGGCCCTGCATATCAACAAAGCACTCACTAGGCATCTCCAGCCCCGCCCCACCCTTTCGTTTGCTATAGCGTTCAGCTATGTAAGAAATAAATAATAATAATAATAATAATAGTCGTACATACCGATCGATCATCTCCGGATCACTCGTTTTATCACCAAACTCCTCAATAATGCGATCCAAGTCATTATTTTATTACTAAAACATCTGAAAAAAGCTCTGCAAATGTCCATGATAGTCTCAGTGCGCTGACGCACTCAGCCAGCTTGTTTACTATGAACACCCCGTTATCTGATACCTGATACAATGTATGACTATTCATGAGAGACGCCTTTTTTTTTTTTTTTTTCGACTTGTCTCGGCTCCTGTCGCTCCCACTCGGCAATTGAATGGTTTTCTCGGCTTTTTCCGGAGAAAAAACGACTAAACACCCGTTTATTCCGTTGCTATAATGATGTCGGACCCAGTCCGACAAAGGACCTGTGAGGAATAATTGCAATGTCGGACCCAGTCCGACAATGGACCGCAAAGGGTTAACAAGGTAATATGTGCAAATATGTGCAATTTCACCATAGCTGAAATTTGATTGGCTCACGGCGACCATGGTTTTTTATGTAGCGAGTTGCTTTGCACAAACTTGATGGACAACCTTGCCAAGGCTATGTATGCAAAGTTTAGCTTAAATCGGCATAATGGTTTCAGATAAAAAGACGTTTGAATATTTTTGCCAAATCCAATATAGCTGCCGAACCATGTGACCAATCGACTTGTGTTTAACAAATCTAAATATAGGCCATAAAGGTAGTATGTGCCCCAAGTTTCATATCTGTACCATAAGAGGTTTTAGAGAAGATTTTGTTCAATTGGCCAATATTTGTGAAAAATCCAATATGGCTGCCAAACCATGTGACCTATGACTTTGTCTTCGCTCTGACACAACTTCCCAAAGGTCTCTACCACCACTCTATGAAGATGTCTACAATGTCTACAATGTCTACAACATTGTACCTTAAATGAATGAATACTACAATATGTGCAAATTGACCATAGCTGAAATTTGATTGGCTCGTGGCGGCCAAGGTTTTTTATGTAGCGACTTGCTTTTAACAAACTTAATAGACAACCTTGCCAAGGCTATATGCAAAGTTTCGCTTCAATCGGCATAACCGTTTCAGAGAAGACGTTTGAATATTTTTGACAAGTCCAATATGGCCGCCATGAGGGTAATCTATTGCACCAAGTTTCACATCTCTGTGATAAGCGGAGAAGAATTATTTTAAAATTGTCCAAAATTCTCAAGAAATCCAATGTGGCCGCCACACCATATGTGACTTATGATCTTCATTTTCGCTCTGCAACGGTGTTGATTTTAGAGATTTTTTGACAAAAGAGCAGAAGAAAAAAATTATAAAAATCCTAACAGAAACAATAGGCTTCCCCAGCCTTCGGCTAGGAAGCCTAATAATCCTAACAATTACAATAGTGTTATAGTAACTTTGTTGCTTGGACCCCTAATATAATGTCGGGTTGATTTGGAATGAAAGCTCAATTTGTGATTCTTGCATGTAAGATTTGGTGCATTTTGAAATGATTCATGGCAGATTGATTTTTGCTTTTTGTACTGCGTTTTAATTATTTAACAAATAGGATAAATCAAAGGCAGAATACTGCATACATGAAACGAACAGGTACATGTAATTCTACTTTTATTCACAATCTCATCTCATTAACTTACTCCCAACAGTTTATCGTTCATTTTGATTGTCCTTTTGCTATAACGAACCCCTCGATATAACGAACAAAAGGCTTGGACCCCAATAGGTTCGTTACAGTGAGGGTGTACTGTGTGTGTGTGTATATATATATATATATATATATATATATATATATATATATATATATATATATATATATATATATATATATAGAAACAGAGACCCTCACAATTCTCTGTGTAAAAAAGTGCCTCCTATTTTCTGTTCTGAATGCTACTTTATCTAATCTCCATTTGTGACCCCTGGTCCTTGTTTCTTTTTTCAGGTCAAAAAAGTCCGCTGGGTTGACATTGTTTACACCTTTTAGGATTTTGAATGTTTGAATCAGATCACCGTGTAGTCTTCTTTGTTCAAGACTGAATAGATTCAATTCTTTTAGCCTGTCTGCATACAACATGCCTTTTAAACCCGGTATAATTCTGGTCGCTGTTCTTTGCACTCTTTCTAGAGCAGCAATATCCTTTTTGTAACAAGGTGTCCAGAACTGAACACAATATTCTAGGTGAGGTCTTACTAATGCATTGTAAAGTTTTAACATTACTTCCCTTGATTTAAATTCAGCACTTCTCACAACATATCCGAGCATCTTGTTGGCTTTTTTTATAGCTTCCCCACATTGTCTAGATGAAGACATTTCTGAGTCAACATAAACTCCTAGGTCTTTTTCGTAGATTCCTTCTTCAATTTCAGTATCTCCCTGTGGCAAAGTGCCCACCCCCTTTATATTTATTCATGTATGTACGTATTATTGTTGTTGTTGTTGTTGTTGTTGTAATTATTATTATTGTAGTTTTATGCAGGCGGACGAAGCCGTCCGTCTTAGTTATTATTTTGAGATGATGGCGAAAAGCCGTGTGTTTGTTTATTGTGTTTAATTATTTAAAAACCCCGTGCAACTGATGACCATCTCCCAATTTAATTAATTGACTAATTGTTGCTAATCGGGAGATGGTCACCTGTATAAAAACGTGCAGCTTTTCTGCGCTGGGGGAGAGAGTGTTCAGGGAGTAAGGAACGAAGAGAAAAGCGAAAACAACTGCTATTGTGCTGGAATCGCCAGCACAATATTTGTTAGCACAGTTGTTTGTTTGTTTGTTTTGTTTGGCCAACATGCCCTTTTGTTTCTGTCTTTTGTTCTGTTTAAATATTTTGTTTTGTATTTAAATAAAGCGCTGTGCGCCGGTTGCGCTACAGTTTGCCCAGCACTTCTTTGTTTATGATTTACTCTTTCCTGGTCTGTGACGTCATTGCAACCACTCTGCCACACTCCCATATGATACTTATAATGCACATTTGTATTGCCTGTGTGCAGTACCTTACACTTTCCTGTATTAAATGTCATTTGCCATGTGTCTGCCCAGTTCTGAATGCTGTCTAGATCATTTTGAATGACCTTTGCTACTGCAACAGTGTTTGCCACTCCTCCTATTTTTGAGTCGTCTGCAAATTTAACAAGTTTGCTTACTTTGTTGCTGCTTTCTATTGGTACGTACATTGCATTCAGTTATAAGGGCAGAATTAATAGTCATATGTAAATATAGTAACAGGCTATAATAATAATAAACCAGCATATTAAACAATAATTGTGTCTATTTGAGGACTGGTGGCAGGTCTTCCAGTTAGTTCAAGAGGTTATATTTTTGCAACTACAAAAAAAAAAAAAAAAAAAAAAAAAACCTACTCAATACAACATTAAATCATAGTGTAAACACACATAATCATCATTGAGATAAAGTATTCATCAACCGACAAAATTACAAGCCCAAATGCTTGTCAAAACACAAACTATAATAATAACTGCTTACAACTATATGTATTCCAATTATACGTATATAAACGCTGCATCCTTTTCGATGCTAACCTGCTGTAACCTTTCTGGTTAAATGCAAAATATCTATTTGCTAATTAGACTATATGAACCATATACATGTTTTTTTCTTGTAAAATGCTAAAGAGGAACATGTAGATTTCCTGCTTTGGGTGTCTGTAAGCATATGAAAGTTGTTTTTTTTTTAAATTGTATCTGGCCTTTTCTATTTCTTTCAGTGTCGGGATGTACGAACTAGGGAGGTTGGGATTCAGGAAATCCATCACAAAGTGAGACCCTATCAGGTGAGTAAGGGACAACAAAAACATTTCAAACCTTAATTTTAAATGGATATATACATTGTTAATGTCCCCTCCTCCCTCCACCCCCACTACATATATCATTGTAGCGTTAACTGCTCTGTCCAATAGCTGCCCTACAAGAAGAGGAGAGAGGAGTGACCCTTGCTGTATAAAAACACAGAAACTCTACATGCAGTTGAGTCCTGTACCTGGGAATGCTATTTATCCCTTTCTTAGACAGAAAGACTGTGTGGAATAGTGGTTAGGGCTCTGGACTCTTGACCGGAGGGTCGTTGGTTCAATCCCAGGTGGGGGACACTGCTGCTGTACCCTTGAGCAAGGTACTTTACCTAGATTGCTCTGTAAAAACCCAACTGTATAAATGGGTAATTGTATGTAAAAAAATAATGTGATATCTAGTAACAATTGTAAGTTGCCCTGGATAAGGGCGTCTGCTAAGAAATAAATAATAATAATAATAATAATAATAATAATAATAATAATAATAATAATAATAATAATAATAATACAAGTTGATGGCCAGGGTGTCCTGTGGAGGGAAAGTCTCCACTGTAACCAGCAGATAACAAACAGATGACAAAAGGATATAGCATTCCTGTGACTTCTGGCTGGCTTGTCTTTGAGTAATCACACCTTCCACACAGATAAGAAGGGGCAAACGAGGGAAAAGTTAATTAAATAGTGTTCTTCAAATGGAGAATACGGTTAACTGCTTCATACTAGCGCCCTGGGCAGGGCACTACTTTATATTTTCTGTCAGAATTTAACAGTTAAATTCACACAGAAAATGGTGGTCCATGTCATTGACCACTGTCTGGCATGGGACCAGCAGGTGCCCTCAAAGCTTTACTTCAAACAAACCTTTAAAATGCACTTGTTAATTCCCAAAGAGAGATGGTGGCATTTATTTTTCTTAAAAAAACAAACAAATGTATAATCTTGTTAATTCCCATGGCTGCTGTGGTAATGCATGTTTGTGCATCCATCATAATTATTTTGTAGGACCACCAAACTTGTGTACCATAATTGTGCACATATAAAATACAGTGCACCAAATGAAAACTATGTTATGTTAGTAGCGTGTTTTAGTAGTCCTTCAGTGAGAAAAGGACCTCATTGTGTTGTGTGACTGCCACTAGACCACCCTATTTGTTAGTACCAAAATGACAGGTTTGGAGGTTCTGGTTTTTTTAAGGGTCTTTTGCAATTATGTTTCTCCTGGTAGGTGGAATTGGTGCGCAGAGACTATGTTGCGAACAGCGGCTGGGAGACGTTCCTGTCCTACGAGGACCCTCAACAAGACATTCTCATTGGGCTGTTGCGCCTGCGGAAGTGCTCACCGGAGTCGTTCCGGCCCGAGCTGAAAGGGGGCGTCTCCATTGTGAGAGAGCTACATGTCTACGGCAGCGTGGTTCCCATCAGCAGTAGGGACCCTGGCAAATTCCAGCACCAGGTACTCGTGAATGGCAGAGTGGGAAACTAATGAGACAATGAGAAAGTGGAGGGTCTGTAGGTGGGGCTGAAGTTTTTTTGGATTAGAGGCGCAAACATGATATATAACATAAGAAATTTTACGAACGTAAGGAGGCCTTTTGGCCTATCTAAGCTTGTGTGGTTCCTTTAGCTGATTAATCTCATAATTTTATCCAGTTGGGTCTTAAAGGACAGGGCTTGCATTTCAGTGTGCAATTGCAGGAATCCCGCAATTCAGACAGAACCCCCTCCCCCCCTCCTTTTTTTTTTAAAAAAAAAGAGATGTGCGCGCAATTCCTGCAGTTTAAGAACCCTCCCTCTACCCAAATAAAAAAACTAAATATAGGCCTCCAGACTGCAACTAAAATAGATGTCAATGCAGGGTTACACAAAAAATTCTGCCTCTCCCTTTAAAAACATGTCAATATTTATGAATGTGCTATGACATCAGTCTGTAAAGACAAAAAGGTGTTTTAAACTGAAGTGCGAGAAGGACAATCTGACTGGACACAAAATCCTGGATGTCCAGAGGTGCTGTATTAACACCAGCAGAATACGGGAACCCCAGTTTTATGAAACAGTATGGTGTGCGAGTACTGTTCCTCTTTAGCAGCCACAGTTATACCAAGTCTAAAGCAGGGTCAGCTGCTGCAGGTCTCAAACTCACCATTAAGAATGATGAAAGCATAGAAATACTTGGAGCTGTAATTAGGAAGTGTAAAACATTAGGGAATTAAAAATGAAATGTACTGCAGCTTACTTGATTGCAGTAGAAAAACTGCAATTTACAAATTGTAGCTTTCAGATTTGTGGTAATGAAAAAGAATGGTTTTGAAATATCTAAAATATATGACAATGTGCTTACTGTGGTGTGTTTAATATTGTAAATAGCAGAAGACATTCACTGAAACTTAAACTTGTTTTTCACTGAAAAAATAAATGGTAACAGGTAAACATAAGAGCTGGCTGTGATGTGCTGTCAGATCAAGACTTCACTAACACTGAGTATGTGAGCTGCAGCATGCTATTTCCCATATTACAGCCGTACACAGTTAAAGGTGCAGTCACCAATTCCATACACAACACAACACTAAATATAAATATACTGAGTTCATTGCAGTTATCTGCTGTATAGATTAACCATTACATACTGGCGGTCAAAACAACCATGGCAGCTAATGAAAAAAATATATCTTCCACAGCAAAATGTAATGTATTTGCAACCACAGAGCATACTTCTTACCTCCAGTCACAAGAATTAAAAAAGATATAATTTATGATGTCCCAGTGTAACAGGGCAAGGAGCCCTGTACAGTGTTCTGTTTATTTATTTTTAGAACGGGGTTTCCCCCTCCGCCCCTGTGTTATTTTGTATTTGTTTGTTTATTTATTTATTTATTTATTTATTTATTTATTTATTTATTATTAATGACGGTGAGGCGCCGTGCGGTTTTGTTTATTTTAAAACATGTTCTGGCAGAGGCGAGATTAGTGCTCGTCCTCTGCCAGGAATAATTAATAAACTCGTGCAGAAGGTGGCCATCTCCCGAATTAAGTGATTAATTTTGTTGCTAATGCTGGTCCCGCCTCCACCACCCTCAGCAGAGAAGGTAGACCTGCTGTGCCCACCGCCACCAGCAGAGGGAGAGAGCCTGCTGGTCCCGTCTCCACCACCGACGACGACAGGAGCAGAGCAGCAGGAGCTGCCTGTCTCCACCACTGCCACCAGCAGAGGGAGAGTACCTGCTGGTCCCGTCTCCACCAGCAGATGGAGCATGCCTGCTGGTTTCGCCTTCGCGGCCAGAAGGGGAGGAGCCCCTGCCGCCTTCGTGGCCAGAAGGGGAGGAGCCCCTGCCGCCTTCACCAGGAGCAGAGCAGCAGGAGCTGCCTGTGCCTCCACCACCACCACCTGAGGGAGAGGAGCAGGAGCTGCCTCTCCCTTCACAACAGGACGGACCGGGACAGAAGGCTGGCGGTCCGCAGCGGCCCTTGCATAGGTTGCTTAGCAGTGCAAGGGGGAAAACCGCCGGGTCGCAGCGGCTGAGAAGAGGCCCAACCCCAGAACCACCGCTGGTACTGGCTCCCCTCATGCAATCGCCTCCTGAGGGTCCGCTGCCGCCCTGTCGTGCATCGCCTGAGGATGCCAGTTCACCGTCGCCTGAGGATGCCAGTTCTCCATCACCTGAGGATGCCTGCCTCGCACCGCCCAGGGATGCCTGCCTCGCACCGCCCAGGGATGCCTGCCTCGCACCGCCCAAGGATGCCTGCCTCGCACCACCCAAGGATGCCACGTCCGCATCGCCTGGGGCTGCCTGCTGCTCCGCACCAGTTACAGGGTACGAGGGAGAAGTGGAGCTCCCGCTGCCGCCTCCATGGCCAGGGGCTCCCCTCCTGAGTTCGCCGCTGCTATTGTTGCCTGGGGTCGTCGCCGGCTCTGCTTCTCCTAGGGTTGCTGCCTGTCCTGCCATGCAGCAGGAAATGGCTGTGGCTGGAGCCCCATGAAGGGGAGCTGCCGGCCATGAAGAAAGGGGGGGGAGGTCAGGAGACCAGCTCCCCCCGCAGCAGTTTCGCTGCCGGAAATTGGGTGGCCGGAGCCCCACGGAGGGGAGCTGCCGGCCATGAAGAAGGGGGGGGGGGGGAGGGCAGGAGACCAGCTCCCCCAGCCGCACTTTCGCGGCAGGAGATAATGTTGCTGAAGCCCCGGAAGAGGGAGCGGTTAGCCACAAAGAAGGGGGGGGTGGAGGACATTCCACCATGGCCATCCCCAGAAACACCTTGCTTCCCCCTCTTCCGGGACTTTGAGACTGATGGGGGAGGTGGCCGTTGGGGCCATGTGTGCGTTGCACAAGGGGGGGGGGGGGGGGGGATATGTAACAGGGCAAGGAACCCTGTACAGTGTTCTGTTTATTTATTTTTAGAACAGGGTTTCCCCCTCCGCCCCTGTGTTATTTTGTATTTGTTTGTTTGTTTATGTATTTATTTATTATTTATGACGGAGAGGCGCAGTGCGGTTTTGTTTATTTTAAAACGTGTTCTGGCAGAGGCGAGATTGGTGCTCGTCCTCTGCCAGGAATAATTAATAAACTTGTGCAGAAGGTGGCCATCTCCCGAATTAAGTGATCAATTTTGTTGCTAATCGGGAGATGGTCACCTGCATATGAGCCTGCAGCTCTCTGCGATCTGGGAGGAGTACTGAGTGGGTGTATGAAAGGAGCAGAGAGAGCGAGGAGAGAGTAAAACAAAACCTAAAAAATATAAAGGAACAGTGACAGCGACTGCCCAGCCTGACCTGTATTTATTATTTTGTGTTCGTGATTTGTTTTATTTAAACCTTTTATTTTGCTCTGCAAGTCTTTTTCTGTTTGAGCTTTTTATTTATTTGTGTTATTTAAAAATAAAACAGCGCGCCGCATAATTTATTTTGATCTGCAGTGCTGGTGTCAGTTTCCTTCCTGCTTCTGTCCTGACATCACCACCCAGCCACCCTGTCACACCCAGATACTTGGAATTTGTGGCCCCTACTGTGCACCCCCAGTGAGCAAGCACACTTCGAAGTTTATTTTTTACTTTTAAGAAAACTTACTGGTACATGTTACCAATTAAGAAAAAATACATTTTCAATAGTTTGTTACACTTTTGTTCTACGAAGCGTCAGTAACTAGAATCTGTAGGTTTCCTGTCAAATCAACTTCAGCGACTAACAGCTAAACGTTTAAGCTAAGGAGACTCTACTAAAAGGACTATGCTGTGCAAAAAGGAGCACAGCATTAGCAATATGTAAGGTACGTGCATAACTATTTCTGTTCAGTTTTCAAGTTGCCTAAAATTACAGGTAGATGGATGCTGTTTGCAATTATTGTGTTTTTAAATATGTTATAAATGATGATGTTTCCGTGATTTCAAATTAGTTCAGTAACATAATAAATGTAGCATAATACATTCTGTTAACGGTAAAGGCATATTTTATGTAAGGACTTGGAATCACCAACCTGCGAATTGTGTTAAATCATATTACAGTTTTGACCAAGGCTGACTGAGAAATATGTCTGGGTTTGGTCTGTGGAAAAGGTGGCAACCCTAGCTGCATTTGAACAAAAAAAAGTAAAGGCAGCGCTTAAAAGTCTTTCTCTATTTTTTTTTGTATGCGATTTACCCCAGCGTTATGGTTTACATGTTGAAATTCCTAGTTAACGGAGTTACAAGTATCTGGGAGGAAATGGTTGAATCGATTGCAAACCAAAAACTTCCTTTATGATATACAGAGAGGACTACAATCTAAATGGAGGGATCTACTTTCCATTGCATATAAGTCTTCCAATGAAAAAAGAATGGATATTAAACACAAAAAACTACGTTTTACTTGACAGTAAGAGCTGACGATTCCAAAAAAGACAGGAAATTGTCAGGTAAGGCCGTACTGCGCCCTTACCTGACCCATGTTCTGACAAGGCTTTCTAGCACACACTGATTAACTGGTACAGTAGGTGGGTTTACTTCAGACAACATGTGTAGTCACCAGTGGGTTGTTGAAGATTCAAAAGTTATCTGAAATAGCCTAATACATATCCTGTAGAACAGGGCTTCTCAAACTCGGTCTTGGGGATGCCCTGTGTCTGCTGGTTTTCATTCCAACTGAACTCTAAATTACTTAACTATACCCTTAATTGAACTGATAATTTGCTTAATTATACCTTTTTACTTGTTTTCAGCTCTTGAACTGTTGCATATTTCAAGTTAGCTATAACATTTTATAACTAACTTGAACTGCAACTGTTTAAGAGCTGAAAACATGTAAAAAAGAAAAAAAAGGTCTAATTAAAGCAAATGATCAGTTCAGTTAACACAACAAGCAGGTTGATATTGCTAACGTTAGGAGTATACTGTAGTGTTCCCCCAGAGACATCCAAAGATCGGAATCACATTTTGAGGATTCCAAATGTTTGCTCAATTACTGTACGAGCACATTTACTGTAGCTGTTGGCATCACAGATCACACACTACTTGCATGTTGACAGAATAGGTCCCCTTACGATTTATGTAGAGGTGCCTATTCTGTGTTGGTGGGCGTACCTTAGTGCTACAGGCAAACAGTGTGCTCTCCGCGTGTCTCCTTCCAGGTCAGCCTAAAGCAGTTGGCAGGTGTCAGTGATTGTTTGCCTGTTGAGACGAAATTGCTGCATACATTGCGTGTCAGACAGGCTCAGAAAAGACAGATGACTTCTAAATATTTGGGGACGTCTCCTCCTCCTCCTCTCTCTGACTGGCCACGTAGGAATTATTATTTATTTATTAACAGATGCTCTTATCCAGGACGACTTACAATTATTACAAAGTAACGCATTACAAAGTATCACATTAATCCAGTGCCCACTCCATATTTCTTGTATTTCTCTTTTTCTCAAAAGAGTTTTTCTATTGCCTTAGAGGTTTGTGAACATTGCTAAATAGGGCCTTTCTGTTGATGGGCCTGTTCTGGTCCCCCCCTACCCAATTTGGTATTTATATTGTACATTTTGTGACCAGCATGTAACACTTTACATTTGTTGACATTGAATTCGATTTGTTTCTGCCCAGTTCTGTATGCATTCTAAAGCTGGTTGGATTTCCTGGGTGACTATAGGTGTTTCGGGCACTCCTCAAAGCTTTGTGTCATCTGCAAATTTGACAAGTTTGCTAGTTATCCCCCAATCTGGTAACACAGTGCCGTGAAAAAGTATTTGCCCCCGGTCTGATTTTCTGCATTTTTGCATATTTTTGACACTGAATGTTATCAGATCTTCAACCAAAACCTATTATTAGATAAAAGGGACCCTGAGTGAACAAATACACAAAAATGTGATACATATTTCATTTATTTATTAAAGAAAGTTATGCAACACCCAATGCCCCCGTGTGAAAAAATAATCGCCCCCTAGACTCAATAACTGGTTACGCCACCTTTTAGCAGCAATAACTGCAACCAAACGCTTCCTATAGTTTATTGATTAGTCTCTCACAGTGCCGTAGAGGAATTTTGGCCCACTCCTCCATGCAGAACTGCTTCACCTCAGTGACATTTGTGGGTTTTCGAGCATGAACTGCTTGTTTCAGGTCCTGCCACAACATCTCAATGGGAGGCTGTGTGGTCCAGTGGTTAAAGAAAAGGGCTTGTAACCAGGAGGTCCCCGGTTCAAGTCCCACCTCAGCCACTGACTCGTGTGACCCTGAGCAAGTCACTTAACCTTCTTGTGCTCCGTGAGACGTAGTTGTAAGTGACTCTGCAGCTGATGCATAGTTCACACACCCTAGTCTCTGTAAGTCGCCTTGGATAAAGGCGTCTGCTAAATAAACAAATAATATTAATAATAATAATAATAATAATAATAATAATATTAATAACACT
The DNA here is from genome assembly GCF_902713425.1 of Acipenser ruthenus. Lineage (NCBI taxonomy): Eukaryota > Metazoa > Chordata > Actinopteri > Acipenseriformes > Acipenseridae > Acipenser > Acipenser ruthenus. The sequence continues at coordinate 17,648 of NW_026708429.1, read as the reverse complement.
ATGTAACACAATTTTTGTTCCTGGGTAGTAAGTGTTATTTCCTAATTGCTTATGCCTCAAAAGTATAGAAAATGGCTATTATTCCCCACAAACTTTGCTTTTGTGACCAGGACAGTGATATTTTAAAATTTACCTATTTCCAATGAGAAAACAGGCGAATTTGTGTCTTTTCGTTCACATAAAGTCAGAAAAAAACAACATATGCATCCAAATTAACATGTATTTATACTAAAGTAATACAAAAATGACTACAAAAGATTTAGAAGTGAGTAGTTTTTCGAGATTTACGATTATACTGTAAATCACTTTCACGAATCACCCCCCAAATGTAGTCTCCCATCATGTTCTCGTTATACTGTCCTTGGTAGCGGCGTTCAAAGTCCAGTATATCCTGGTGGAAGCACTCGCCTTGCTCCTCCGAGTACGCTCCCATGTTCTCCTTGAATTTATCAAGATGAGCATCAAGGATATGGACTTTGAGGGACATCCTACAGCCCATTGTGCCATAGTTCTTCACCAGAGTCTCAACCAGCCTCGAAGCCCCGAACCACTGCGACAAAGCTGTTCCAAGCCGCTTTCTCCTTACTAGTGAGCTTCTTGGGGAATTCATTGCACTCCAGGATCTTCTTTATCTGTGGTCCGATGAAGACACCGGCTTTGACCTTTGCCTCAGACAGCTTAGGGAAGAAGTCTTGAAGGTACTTGAAGGCTGCCGACTCCTTATCTAGAGCTCTGACAAATTGTTTCATAAGGCCCAATTTGATGTGCAGTGGTGGCATCAGCACCTTCCGGGGGTCCACCAGTGGCTCCCACTTGACGTTGTTCCTCCCCACAGAGAACTCGGTCCGCTGTGGCCAGTCCCGCCTGTGGTAGTGCGCCTTGGTGTCCCTGCTGTCCCAAAGGCAAAGATAGCAGGGAAACTTGGTAAAACCGCCTTGGAGACCCATCAGGAATGCCACCATTTTGAAGTCTCCTATGACCTCCCAGCCGTACTCATCATACTTCAAGGCGTCCAGCAAGGTCTTGATGCTGTTGTAATCCTCTTTGAGGTGCACCAAGTGAGCCAGGGGAAGAGACGGGTACTTGTTACCATTATGGAGCAGCACGGCTTTGAGGCTCCTGGATGAGCTGTCAATGAAGAGGCGCCACTCATTCTGGTTACAGGCGATTCCGATTGCCTCGAACAGACTGGTCACATTGTGGCAGAAGCAGAGCCCATCTTGACGGGTGAAGAAGCTGGAAAAAGGTTGGTGATGCTTCCTCTGATCTGCAACTTGCACACTTTCATCCAACAAGTTCCATTGCTTGAGCCTAGACGTCAAAAGCTCGGCATTGGACTTGGTGAGACCAAGATCTCTAATCAAGTCGTTGGGGTAGTATGGGTTTCTCTCCTCAGCTCCACCTCTGAAATTGTCATCTGGATCTACAACGTCTTCCTCGCTTTCTGACTTGCTGCTCTCTTCTAAAGACGACTGCTCTCTCTCCGGAGGAGTGGGTACTGGGAGCTCATGGCAGTGTGGCACCGGAGCGATGGATGAAGGAAGGTCCGGATACGTGATAGCAGGTGCATTCTTGCCAGTTCGACGTTTGGAAGGTTCCACCATGCAGAAGTAGCAGTTGCTTGAGTGGTCAGTGGGTTCCCGCCAAATTCTTGGGATAGCGAACTTCATGGCTCTCTTTTCCCCTCTGTACCATCCTACAAAAATACATTTATTTCACCCATGACTAATGTGTAAGAGATTATCGCAACATTTTTCATATATGATATATTTTTTCAATAACATTGAAAATTGTAAAACATTTTAAAATTAAAAACTTTTACAATTTTAAAAATTAACAAATTTTATAACATAAAATTCCGAGCAACAATTGCCCATCTTACCTTCCAGAGTTTTTTTGCAGTGCTCGCAGGTGAAATGAGGTGCCCAGGGTTTGTCTTGATCCCCGACAGGCATGCCGAAATATGCCTTGTAGGCCTCACACATCTTAGCAGATGCTTCCACGGAGTACTTTTTCGCTCTTGTCTTGATAAATTGGCCGCAGACATAGCAAAGTGCGTCTGCCGGATGCTTGCAGCCTCTTGATGCCATCTCAGAAAAATGCAGATATGTATCCACTTAGGCAGCTGGAACTAAACTGAACTGGTGGGCTTAAGGCCCCTGTATTTATACTACTATTTTTAGTACTGGAAAGTTCTATAAGTTTCTCCAAGTTTACTCAGCACTGAATCTATCTGGAATGTTCTGGAAAATAGGTAAATTTCAAAATATCACTGTCCTGGTCACAAAAGCAAAGTTTGTGGGGAATAATAGCCATTTTCTATACTTTTGAGGCATAAGCAATTAGGAAATAACACTTACTACCCAGGAACAAAAAAAAAAAAAAGAAGTTGTTACACGGTGTAATAATAGGTCTGGACTTTGACTAGGCCATTACAAAGCTTTACATTTCTTGTTCTTCAACCATTCTGATGTAGACTTGCTTGTGTGTTTCGGATCATTGTCTTGCTGCATGACCCAGCTATGCTTCAGCTCACAGACGGATGGCCTGACGTTCTCCTGTAGAATTCTCTGATACAGAGCAGAATTCATGGTTCCTTCAATGATGGCAAGGTGTCCAGGTCCTGATGCAGCAAAGCATCCCCAAAACATGACTACCACCACCATGCTTGACCGTTGGTATGAGGTTCTTACTGTGGAATGCAGTGTTTGGTTTTCGCCAGATATAACGGGGCCCATGTCGGCCAAAAAGTTCCACTTTTGACTCATCTGTCCATAGAACATTGTTCCAGAACTCTTGAGGATCATCCAGGTGCTTTTTGGCAAACTTGAGACGAGCATTCTCTCAGACTCCCTCTATATACTACTACAACCCACAAAAAAATCTGACCAAATACAATGTGAAAAATGTGCAAAAATGCAGAAAATCAGACGGGGCAAATACTTTTTCACGGCACTGTATATACATAGTGCCTATAGAAAGTCTACACCCCCTTGAACTTTTTTCAGATTTTATTGTGTCAGTGTCTCAGAGTTTCATGCATTTAAATGAGGATTTTTTTTCCACTTATCTACACACCGTACTCCACACTGTTAAGGGGAAAAGTTTTTATTGAGAAAAAAAATTATATATTAAAAATACAAAACTGAAAGATCATAATTGGATAAGTCTCCACCCCCCTGAGTTAATACTTGGTGGAAGCATCTTTGGCAGCTATTACAGCTGTGAGTCTGTTGGGATAGGTCTCTACTAACTTTGCACACCTAGATTTGGCAATATTTGACCATTCTTCTTTACAAAACTGTTCAAGCTGTGTCAAGTTCCTTGGGGAGCGTTGATGGACAGCAATCTTCAAGTCATACCACAAATTTTCAATTGGATTCAGGTTGGGGCTCTGACTGGGCCACTCAAGGACATTTACCTTTTTGTTCCTTAGCCACTCCGCTGTAGCTTTGGCTGCGTGCTTTGGGTCGTTGTCATGCTGAAAGGTGAATCTTATGTCCCAGTTTCAGCTTTCTAGCAGAGGGCAGCAGGTTTTCCTCAAGTACTAATCTGTACTTTACTCCATTCATTTTCCCTTCTATCCTGACAAGTGCCCCAGTCCCTGCCTATGAGAAACATCCCCATAACATGACGCTGCCACCACCATGCTTCACAGTAGGGATGGTGTTCTTTGGGTGATGCGCTGTGTTGGGTTTGCGCCAAATATAACACTTTGTATTTAGACCAGAAAGTTCAATTTCGTCAGACCACAAAACTTTTTGCCACATGGCTACAGAATCTCCTGAGTGTTTTTTTGCATACTTCAAACGGGATTCAAGGTGGGCTTTCTTGAGTAATGGCTTCCTTCTTGCCACCCTACCATACAGGCCAGATTTGTGGAGTGCTTAGGATATTGTTGTCACATGCACACTTTGACCAGTCTTGGCCATAAAAGCCTGTAGCTCTTGCAAAGTTGCCATTGGTCTCTTGGTAGCCTCTCTGATCAGTCTTCTTGCTCGGTCATTCAGTTTGGAGGGACGGCCTGATCTAGGCAGGGTCTTGGTGGGGCCATACACCTTCTACTTCTTAATAATCGGCTTGACCGTGCTCCAAGGGATATTCAAGGCCTTTGATATTTTTTTTTATACCCATCCCCTGTTCTGTGCCTTTCAACAACTTTGTCCCGGAGTTCTTTTGAAAGCGCCTTGGTGCTCATGGTTGAGTCTTTGCTTTGAAATGCACTACCCAGCAGAGGGAACCTACAGGAACTGCTGAATTTATCCTGAAATCATGTGAATCACTACAATTTTAACACAGGTGGAGGCCACTTAACTTGGTGTGTGATTTTGAAGGTGATTGGTTACACCAGAGCTAATTTAGGATTGCTATTACAAGTGGGGTGGACACTTATCCAACCAAGCTATTTCAGTTTTTATTTTTCATTAATTTTCTGCAATTTTCTAGAATATTTTTTTCACTTGGAAGTTGTGGGGTAGGATGTGTAGATAAATGAAAAACCAAACTATTTTAATTCCAGGCTGTAAGGCAACAAAAGGGGGTGTAGACTTTCTATAGGCACTGTATATATCATTATTATTATTATTATTATTATTATTATTATAATATATTGTATTTTTAATGAATAATATATATATAAATTTTAGCAAGTTTTAATGGTTTTCTGTTTTTCTTTCAGGCTGTCTCCCTGTACTAGAGTCCGCCTCTGTACACAGACAGTATATTGCGCTAGCTGGCTGTTTTTTCCAGTCAGCTTTTTATGCTATGGAGACACTGCCAGTGTTAATGGCTTTTTAGCTACACTGTGCTGTCAAATTAGCAGGAGAGCTTTCGACTGGAGAATATTCTGAGTGTCTCTTTGCCGTTGCTGAGATTTTTTCTAGTTAGCAGGCAACTGCAGTCCCTGTCTGTTTAACAGTGCATGTTTGCAGTTGTCAGTGGCTCTTTCATGTCTTCATCTGCACTGCACTTGTCCTGGTACCAGAGCTGGTACCAGTGACTCACTCCTGGTACCATGTCTGGGCCGGTACCAGTGACCCGTTCTGTACCAAGGTCGGTATCAGGGTACTCCTGTCGGTACCAGAGCTGGTATCAGAGCCTGTACCAGTCATCTGGTTGGTACCAGAGCTCGTACCAGTCACCTGGTCAGTACCAGAGCCTGTACCAGCCTGTACCAATGTACGAGTCGTGTGCTGTGCCAGGATAGCTGGCGACCACATCAAGAATCCTCAATTTCACATCACACATCATTTCTACATTAATGAAGTGGTAATGCTTCCTATTATGAAAGATATGTTCTATATCGTGGGGTGTGACAGTGTTACGTGAGTGTAATCAATAGCCCTAAAATCATTTGGAAAGCCAGACACTTTGTAAAAGGCCACTTTTATATCATGGAGAGCATCTGTCTGGGATAATAGATGTAATTCTGGTGCATTTCAATAGGGCATTCAATACCTGCTATAAACACCGGGAAAACATGGGTTAGACCTGGCACTTCATGACTCCTATCTGTAAGTGGCTAGATCAGATTTGATCTCCTCGTATAATTAGGGGGCCGGAAAATTTATTGTATTTTTTAAAAGAAATTCACGAATGACAATCAAAAATCAAAGTCTTAGGGCCCCTTCTGCCTCTGTTATGCTAAAGTTATTTAAAATTGGATAGGAACAGGTCGACATGTGGGGCATGTTGTCCGTGTCCTCCTTTGTAAAAACCTGTGAAAAGTAATCATTTAATATATTTGCTCTCTTCCATCTCCGTGGTGGCTTTCAGTCTGCTAGGGTGCAGACTTCCATGAATTGTGGGTGTGTCAGCTCCTCAAGCTCCTGTTGTTGTCTCATTTCCTCCAGCTCCTTTTCTTGCAGACTTAATTGTTGAAGCAAGTCCTGGATCGTGCGGCACTTTACACAAACTTGGTTGAGCTCTGTTGGGTTTTCTCAGATTCCCCACATCATGCAGTTGTCACAGATTACTGTCTTGAAGACCATGATGTATTTTTTTTTTTTTTTTTGAGTGGAAGTTTAGTTTAGCTTCTGCAGCTGTCAACCTGCTTTCAACTGCTTCTAACTGCGTTGTACTTGTCTACGACTGTACTTCTCCCACGATGTCGCTTCCACACGCTGTCGTTGGGAAGACTGCCTGCCTTTTGTTTGTTTGTGTTTTTGTGCTGCGGGCTCCGCCCCTCCCCCGTGTCTCAGAACGCCGCGGAATTTGAATCAGCTGCTCCGAGTTTCAGCTTGTTATCAGAAAAATACACGCAGCTGTAAGGCTTTAAGCTGCAATGTTTTCTGATTAAAGCAACTCCAGATTTAATTTAAAGATGTCATTCCTCCTTTCTGCTTCTAACTGCGGTGTACTTGTCCACGGAGCGCAAGTGTCAGCAACAGATCAGTTTTATGGAGCAGTTTTAATTCAAAATACTGCATTAGTTCATCATCTCATGATGCTTTATAACTTTAAACACCATAGTAACCATGACCATGTCTAAGCTAGTTTTACATTTAACCTTAAGAGAGGTCAAAGGTCATGATCAGAGTAATTTCTGAATAGAGCCTATATGGGTTCCTAATCCTTTGCAGTCCATTTATTAAGTGCGTGTCAGGCGCATCAGGCCCAATTTATTTTCACACGCGCAGTTAATTTTAGACGCGCTGTTTAAAAGTATTTTTTTCCCACAGTCAAATTGGTTTAAAAGGCCCTGCATATCAACAAAGCACTCACTAGGCATCTCCAGCCCCGCCCCACCCTTTCGTTCGCTATAGCTTTCACATATGCTAAGAAATAAATAATAATAATAATAATAATAGTCGTACATACCGATCAATCATCTCCTGATCACTCGTTTTATCACCAAACTCCTCAATAATGTGATCCGCAAAGGGCTGAATGTGTTACATAGTAACCATAACCCTATGTGCACTTTAAGGAGTTATAAGCTAGTTTTACATTTGACCTTAATGAGAGGTCAAGGTCATTTTTTTTTTATAGAGCACACATTAACTCAAATAGGCCTCCACTACTCTGTGAAGATTCATGAGACTACAACATTTGTGCAAATATGTGCAAATTGACCAAAGCTGAAATTTGATTGGCTAACGGCGGCCATGTTTTTATGTAGCGATTTGCTTGTAAGAATCTCAGCTCTGGCGGAAAATCAATTATTTTAACTAGTTGATAGAAATTGCATTCCTACCTATAATTACAAACAATTAAAAGGTAGGTGAGCTGAGTGCCAGAAACCAAGAACAAAAATGCAGGGTAAGACAGTAATCACTGTAATAAATGTGTATTGAGGTGTAGAACAACAAAATAGAAATAGAAATACTGGTGGTGAGTCTACCAAAGAAAACAAATAGACAAATACATTCACAATTAAAACAAAAAACAATAAAATGTGTAATCAATATGAAAACCAAATACCCAAAAACAATACAAATGTCCTTATTGAAATTGTCATTGCCCAGAGCAGTAAAAAATGAACCAGCAGCAATAAATATTAAGTTTGTAATCTCACACCCAGAGTTCAGGAAATGATGCAGCATCGGAGTTAGGGTTCCTCTGGTGTAGGAAAAATCCACCCAGCAAACAACTTCTCTTTGGACTAATAGATTGGTTGGATAATCCTTGAATAATCCTTCCAGAGGAAACCAGGAACGGCTTGGTGAGACGAGGTCCAGAGATCCGGATGGTGGATAAAAACGTCAATACATTACTCTTAATTTGCTAATGCCAAGCAAAACTCAGCTCAAGAAAGTTAATTTTAATCAGGATTAAAGTCTTAGATACTCTTTCTTTCCCGAGCGTTCTCTTCTTCAAAACACAGTAGATTAGAATAGGTTTCTAACAAACAAACACCACACCCTTCTCTCTCCACAAAAACTGCCTCTCCCCTCAAACCAGTCAGGTGCCTGTTATCAAGAAATTGGTCAAATGGCTTAATGAGACAAAGCTAATTAATTAAATGAGAACCAGGGCATTGCAATAAAAGCACTTAAACAATTAACCAGGTAACTAAGAACTGCTGCAAAAAAATAGCTAAACATGGTGTTGAGTAGAAAACACTGAATTTAATAATTACTTTGAATTTTCCGCGAAACCCTTGAAACCATTACATTTGATTCCTTTATATTTAATGGCTTGAGAATTTTTATTAGACATGATAATAACCTAGCTAGGTTTTCTGCCACACAATTAAGTGCAGCAGGCACAAACTCCTTAGGCTGCACTGGTGTAGCTGATGCTGCATGCTTGATAGACAACCTTGCCAAGGCTATGTATGCAAAGTTTCGCTTCAATTGGCATAACTGTTTCACAGAAGACGATGTTACAATATTTGTGACAAATCCAATATGGCCACCGAACCATGTGACCAGTCGACTTCTTTTGAACAAATCTAAATCTAGGGCATAAGGGTAGTCTATCGGTCTCACTCGGCCATTGAATGGTTTTCTCTGCTTTTTCCAGAGAAAAAACGACATCGGACCAGAAAGGTAAAATTGTAATGTCTGACCTGGTCAAAGGGTTACTATGTGAACATGTATTAACCCTTTGCAGTCCATTGTCGGACTGGGTCCGACATTGCAATTATTCCTCACAGGTCCTTTGTCGGACTGGGTCCGACATCATTATAGCAACGCAATAAACGGGTGTTTAGTCGTTTTTTCTCCGGAAAAAGCCGAGAAAACCATTCAATTGCCGAGTGGGAGCGACAGGAGCCGAGACAAGTCGGGGAAAAAAAAAAAAAAAAAAAAAAGGCGTATCTCATGAATAGTCATACATGGTATCAGGTATCAGATAACGGGGCGTTCATAGTAAACAAGCTGGCTGAGTGCGTCAGCGCACAGAGACTATCATGGACATTTGCAGAGCTTTTTTCAGATGTTATAGTAATAAAATAATGACTTGGATCGCATTATTGAGGAGTTTGGTGATAAAACGAGTGATCCGGGGATGATCGATCGGTATGTACGACTATTATTATTATTATTTATTTCTTACACAGCTGAGCGCTATAGCAAACGAAAGGGTGGGGCGGGGCTGGAGATGCCTAGTGAGTGCTTTGTTGATATGCAGGGCCATTTAAACCCGTTTGACTGTGAAAAAAAATACTTTTAAACAGCGCGTATAAAATTAACTGCGCGTGTGAAAATTAATTAGACCTGGCGTGCCTGACGCGCAGTTAATAAATGGACTGCAAAGGGTTAATGATATCACTGGACTAATTAATGAAACTGCTGTGTCTTAAGAAAAAGGACCCCTTGGTTCCTGGCAGACATACTGAACTATGTGTCCTAACTATAAATAACTATAAGTAATCTAACCCATATTGTTGTATGAAGAATTTCTTTAAAAGTAAACTTTCCATATACTTAATCTATATACCATTAATAAGCTTAATGTGATATATTCTAAGATTGTCTGCATCATCTCAGTTGAGGCTGCCTGCTTGCTTGCTCGAGTGCTGCTGGTGTGTGAGGAGACAGGCGGTGTCATATTTCAGTTGCCTGCTAGTCAAGTTAAGGCAGTGAGAGTTTTTGAGTTGTGTTTTGTGCTTAGACTAAGATATTTACTTTCTGACTTTTCTAATGTCTGTTTTGTTATTTGTGTGCTTAATAAAATACTACTATTAATTGAACATTCCTTGTGTCTGCGCATGTGTTCATAGTAAATCCTCGATCTTTGTAACACGTCAATTAAATAGTGTTAGTAAGAGAACTAATCAACCCAGATAAAAACATTACATTATCAATTATTGAATTGTTCCTACAGGATGCAAAGTTTCGCTTCAATCTGCATAATGGTTTCAGAGGAGAAGACGCTTGAATATTGTTGACAGAGGCTCCCAAGTGGCGCATCCAAAAACCGGTTCGGGTCCAGGCTATTCCACTGTTGACCATGGACGAGAGTTCCCAGGGGCGGAGCACAATTGGGGAGGGCTTAGGTCAGCCAGGGTGTCCTTGGCTCACCGTGCACCAGCAACTCCTGTAGGCTGGCTGGGCGCCTGCGGGCCTGTCTGTAGGCGGCCCAGAGCTGTGTGGTCCACCGACGCTGTAGCTCCGAAGGTAGTTGTTTGGCGGGCCTACAGAGTGAAAAGAAGTGGATGACTGACTGCACACGTTTCAGAGGACGCGTGTGCTCATCTTTGTCCCTCCCGAGTCAGCGCGGGGGGTTGCAGCGGTGAACCAGGCTTAAAATTGGGCATTTCAAATTGGGGAGAAAATGGGGTAAAAAAACAATTGGTGATAAGAAATTTATAAAAAAAAATTAAAAAATAATTTTTGACAAATCCAATATGTCCACAGGACTATGTGACCAATCGACTTCTCTTGAACAAATCTAAATCTAGGGCATAAGGGTAGTCTGTGCCCCAAGTTTCACTGAGAAGATTCTTTTAAATTGTCCAAAATTCTTGAAAGTATCCAATATGGCAACCAGCGCCCAGACAGGGGGAGCTCGGGCGACCACAACCCAGGGGGGGAAGGCCCACAGGTCCAGAACCTAGGCCTCCAGCAGCAGGGGAAGAACACCTGCTGCCTCTGCCTCCGCTGCCTCTACCTCCACCGCCTGGGGCAGAGCAGCGGGAGTTGCCTCTGCCTCCTTCACCGCTTCCACCAGCAGGAGCTGCCTCTGCCTCAGTCGCCACCTCCACCAGCAGAGGGTGAATATCTGCTGGTTTCGCCTCCATCAATGTAGGACGACGGCTTACCGCTCCCACCTCCACCAGCAGAGGATGAATATCTGCTGGTTCCGTCTTAACCGCCGTGGGAGAACTGCTTGCCCCTCCCACCTCCACCAGTAGAGGGTGAATACTTGCTGGTTCCGTCTCAACCGCCGTGGGAGGACTGCTTGCCCCTCCCACCTCCACCAGCAGAGGGTGAATACCTGCTGGTTCCGCCTCAACTGCTGTGGGAGGACTGCTTACCGCTCCCACCTCCACTAGCAGAGGGTGAATACCTGCTGGTTCCGCCTCAACTGCTGTGGGAGGACTGCTTACTGCTCCCACCTCCACCAGCAGAGGGTGAATACCTGCTGGTTCCTTCTCCACCACCACCGTGGGAGGACTGCTTGCCCCTCACACCTCCACCAGCAGAGGGTGAATACCTGCTGGTTCCGCCTCCACCACCATGGGAAGGACTGCTCTTGCCCTGCCTCGCTCTGCCCAAGGATGCCTGCCTCGCTCCGTCCAAGGATGCCTGCCTCGCACTGCCCAAGGATGCCTACCATGCATCGCCTGGGGCTCCTCTCCCGAATTCGCCTCCTGAGGGCCCACTGCTGCTGTTTCCTCCCGAGGATCCGCTGCTGCCCTCGCCTCCCGAGTGTCCGCTGCTGCCGTCGCCTCCCGAGGGTCCGCTGCTGCCATCGTCGCCTGGGGTCGCCACCGGCACTGCTTCGCCTTGGGTCGCCGCTGGCTCTGCTTCGCCTGGGAAGCTGCCGGCCATGAAGAAGGGAGGGGGAGGTCAGGAGACCACCTTCCCCCGCAGCACTTTCGCTGCAGGAAATTCGGTGGCCGGAGCCCCAGAAGAGGGAGCTGCCGGCTACAGAGAGTGGGGGGGAAGGTCAGGAGACCACCCCCACGGGCCGCTGGGCGGCCGCAAGATTGCTTTGGCCAGAGGAGCCCGCCTGTGTGCAGTTAGCCTGGCCGCTACAGCTGTTGCGGTGGGAGGAGGACCTCCCACCATGGCCGCCACCTTTGGCCCGTTGCTGCCCCTGTTCCCGGGCCGGGACTGTAAACCGGGACTTTGGGGACTAAGGGGGGAGGTGGCCTGGTGAGGCCATGTGTGCTGCGCACAAGGGGGGGCATGTGTGGCGGAGTGTCCCGCCCCTATATATATATATATATATATACACTACCATCAAAAGTTTTAGAACACCTCCATTTTTCCAGTTTTTATTGAAATTTACGCAGTTTAATGTCTCAATGTACTCTGAAATTAAAGCATAGAACAAATAAACAATTGGAGATAAAAAAGAAATCATGTAATCGTTTTGTTTAACAACATTTAATCTAAATTTTTGACTCATCAAAGTAGCCACCTTTTGCAGATATAACAGCCGAACACACTCGTGGCATTCTTTCTACAATGGAAATCAAATATTGTTCGGAAAGTTCTTCCCAACACTGTAGGTTGCTTTGCTTTCACCCTTCTGTCCAGTTCATCCCAAACCAGCTCGATGGGGTTTAAGTCTGGAGACTGTGCTGGCCATTCCATGATTTGAAGCCTACTGTCTTGTTCTTTTCTTCTAAGGCAGTTCTGACATAGCCTGGAGGTATGTTTTGGGTCATTATCTTGCTGTAGGATGAACCCCTGACCAACTAGGCGTATATCAGAGGGTATTGCATGGCGCTGCAAAATGCTGTGGTAGCAGTTTTGGTTCAGGGTGCCACTCACTCTGTGCAAGTCTCCGACTCTGGATTGATCCAGCAAAAGAGCCCCAGACCATCACGCTTCCATGTTTGACAGTTGGTGTCACACACCGAGGAACCATCCTTTCGCCTACTCGACGGCGTACAAAACCCTGCGTGATGAACCGAAGATTTCAAATTTTGATTCATCGGTCCATAAGACCTTCTTCCAGTCTTCAGTAGTCCACTGGCGGTGCTTCATGGCCCAGGCAAGCCTCTTTTTCTTATTTTGCCATCTTAGCAATGGCTTTCTTACTGCCACTCGACCTGTCAAACCTGCAGCTCGAAGTCTTCTCTTCACAGTTGAAACTGAGACTTGCTTACTTCGACCAGTGTTGAGCTGTGCTTGAAGCTGTTGTCCTGTGAGCCGCCTATCACACAAGCTGTTGACTCTCAGAAACTTGACTTCTGATTCTGTTGTGGCTTTGGGTCTGCCAGACCTCTTCCTGTCAGAGTTTCCTCCAGTTTCCAAGTGCCTTTTGATGGTGTAGGAAACTGTACTCACTGACACCTTGGCTTTCTTTGCAATTTCTCTAAAGGAAAGACCTACACTTATAATGGTCTGTCTGTCTTCCTTTGTTAATTGCCTTTTTCTCGCCATTATGAGAGCAATATACTCCTTCCTGCAGTACAATACTGTCCAAATAATGCTTAAGAGGGTGTAGTAACACAGTCTGTTCCAACACTGCTTTTATACAGACAGAGGGTTTGTAAGTAATCAACAAAAGTTGGGACACCTGTAGGAATTGTTAGCATCAACTTTCAAGGCTTAATTTACTTCCATTGCTGCAGAACAGCTGTAAGTTGTTAACCCATTACTTGTTCCCTGAAAAAGGCCTTTTTGTATAACCCTGAAATGTACATTATTTTTCAGTTTTTGGTAACCTAAACTTCTTTTTTTAACCTCTGGCAGTTTACCGCTTACCTTTGTACCATTTCAGGTTATTCACTGGACTTGAACTGCTTAAATTTCAATGAAAACTGGAAAAATGGGGGTGTTCTAAAACTTTTGACCAGTAGTGTATATATATGTGCACTGTTTTCTTATTATTTGGATTATTGTTTGCGGAGCAGATAAAAGCGCCGCGTATGTGTTATTGTTTTTGTATTTTTGAAAACCTTGTGAGGATGCGTGACTGATCAGCTAGTGATTTATTTAACTGGCTGACAGTCACTCATCCTTATTAAACTCGTGCAAACGGTGACCATCTCCCGAGTTAATTCACTGATTAATTGTTGCTATTGGGAGATGGTCACTGTATATAAACCTGCAGCTCTCTACCCTCGGGGAGAGTGTCAGAGGCGAGACGGGTTTTGAGAGAGAGAGGAGATTAAAAGCTAAACAACTGCTAGGCTTTATTTGTTTGGCCAACGCGCCTTTTTGTTTAGTGTGTTTTGTGTTTGTTTAAACCTTTTATTTATTATTTAATAAAATAGCTGAGTGCCGTAGCGCTCAGTTTCACATCTGCCATCCATTGTTTGGTTTCTGTTACTTCCAGGTAGGTGACGTCACCACGCACACGTCACTCAACGACAGCTCGGTCACAGGCCTCCATCTTGGTTGATGCAGGAGCGCAATTTTTTTTGCATCTGAACTGTAATCTACACGGGATGATACCTGCCAGGTTTCATGTTGATTTGGTTACACCGCGTGCACACAGGAGTAGTTTAAAGTTTTAGGAAGAAAATAATAATGATAATAACAACTACCAGGCAGTTTTACGGCTTCCAATCCCCAGTACCAGTACCAAACACTTAAGCGATGCTGGTTTTCAGGTTTGGAGTTAATCAAGTAAACAGTTTTTAAAACTGAAACTATTTTATATTTAAGAATAAAATGTAGGGCCGGTGGCCATTTTGTTTAACAAAACAACACCATTTTGTGAATTATGTTGTCACCAGGATGATGCCTACCAAGTTGGGAGTAAGTTGGTTTAATGGTTTTCGAGCAGAAGCAGTTTGTTTGGTGCGCGTTTCGTCAAATTTGTTGGTAGTATTTTGATATTAAATTTTATCACAGCAACTTCTGCTTCCTAAAACTAGAAGCAGGTATGGATGTTGATGCCAAGTGTCAGATCAATCACTTTACCGGTTTCCAGAAGAAGATTTCGAAAGGTTTCTAAAAAAAAAAAAAAAAATGTATCACAACCATTTTGTTTCAGGTCAAGACCATTTTTTTAAGTCAGTTGTATTGATACAGTGACAGGGATGATGCTTCTGAAATTTGGAGTTAGTCAAGTAAACAGTTTGTCAACTGAGGCAGTTTTAAATTTAAGACATAAATATACGTCTGTATATTGCCATATTGTTTTACAAAACATCACCATTTTGACATTTGTATTCCATTGTCACCAGGACAATGCCTACTAAGTTTGGAGTTTGTTGGTCAAACGGCTTTCAAATAAACGCAGTTTGCTGTTAGGAGTGCGTTTCTGTAAAATTTGTGGCAGCCATTTTGATAGTAACATTTATCCCAGCAACTTCTGCTTCGCATACCTGAAGTGCGTTTGGTTGCTGATGACATATGCAAAGTTTCAGATCATAAGAACATAAGAAAGTTTACAAACGAGAGGAGGCCATTCAGCCCATCTTGCTTGTTTGGTTGTAGTAGCTTATTGATCCCAGAATCTCATCAAGCAGCTTCTTGAAGGATCCCAGGGTGTCAGCTTCAACAACATTACTGGGGAGTTGGTTCCAGACCCTCACAATTCTCTGTGTAAAAAAGTGCCTCCTATTTTCTGTTCTGAATGCCCCTTTATCTAATCTCCATTTGTGACCCCTGGTCCTTGTTTCTTTTTTCAGGTCAAAAAAGTCCTTGGTCGACATTGTCTATACCTTTTAGAATTTTGAATGCTTGTATCAGATCACCGCGTAGTCTTGTTTGTTCAAGACTGAATGGATTCAATTCTTTTAGCCTGTCTGTATACGACATGCCTTTTAAACCCGGGATAATTCTGGTTGCTCTTCTTTGCACTCTTTCTAGAGTAGCAACATCCTTTTTGTAACGAGGTGTCCAGAACAGAACACAATATTCTAGGTGAGGTCTTAATTATGCCTTTTTTATAGTTTCCCCACATTGTCTAGATGAAGACATTTCTGAGTCAACATAAACTCCTAGGTCTTTTTCATAGTTCCCTTCTTCAATTTCACTATCTCCCATATGATATTTATAATGAACGTTTTTATTGCCCGCATGCAATACTTTACACTTTTCTCTATTAAATGTCATTTGCCATGTGTCCGCCCAGTTCTGAATGCTGTCTAGATCATTTTGAATGACCTTTGCTGCTGCAACAGTGTTTGCCACTCCTCTTATTTTTGTGTAGTCTGCAAATTTAACGAGTTTGCTTACTATACCAGAATCTAAATCATTAATGTAGATTAGGAATAGCAGAGGACCTAATACTGATTCCTGTGGTACACCACTGGTTACCTCGCTCCATTTTGAGGTTTCTCCTCTAATCAGTACCTTCTGTTTTCTACCTGTTAACCACTCCCTGATCAATGTGCATGCATTTCCTTGAATCCCTACTGTGTTCAGTTTGAGAATTAATCTTTTATGCTGGACTTTGTCAAAGCTTTCTGGAAATTTAAATAAACTATGTCATATGCTTTGCAATTATCCATTGTCGATGTTGCATCCTCAAAAAAATCAAGCAGGTTAGTTAGACACGATCTCCCTTTCCTAAAACCATGCTGTCTGTCTCCTAGGATACTGTTACCATATATTTTCCATTGAACATGAGTCATTTAAATGTTCTGTCTTGGCTGAGAAAAAAAAAGTAACAAGCAGACAAAATAGATTTTTGAAAAACAACCTTGAATGACATATTCAGCAACATTTTCGAGTTTTGTAAATGGGCCACACCTCATACTTTTACCAGCTTCTACCGACTGAATACCGTAGATCAGCAGAACCCTGGTTTTGGGACCAGAGTGTTAAGAGCAGCCACGCATTCTGATTTTTAAAACATTTTTATTATGTTCCACTTTAAGTCCTGGGGTAGTTAGCAACACACCCTTTTTGGACTTCTGGTGTTAAACGCTGAGGTAACTCAATGTAACCTTGCAGCATATACACTGCATGAGGGATCTCCGTCACTGTACTGTTGACTATATGCCATGGACCCTTATTGGTCCTCAAGGCAGTTTATCTTCGTTTTTAGCACACCTGCCAGTGCTGCAAGTCCTTCACTTGCGACAGCTTGGGTATTCTATCCCATTAGGTAATGGTTAAATTTCGTACTTGAAAGGCAACTCTAGGTTGTTATCATAACCCTGGTTCCCTGAAATAGAAATGTAACTATTACCCTTCAAGGTCGCTCTGTTCACGCCAATGCAGCAAGTCTGAATAGAAAATGGCACTGAGCCTTATGCGTGGCTCTTAAAGGAGCAGTTTTGATATATATGCTCAGGTAATTTGAGCTATAAGAGATATAGCCTGTTAGGTAATGGTTACATTTCTATTTCAGGGAACCAAGGTTATGATAATAACCTAACATTTCCAGCCTTCATTATTTGTCCTGGTCGGAAACAGTAAAATTGTTGATCATCCCGGTTTTGCTATTGTATTTATTTATTAAGTACAAACCTGTATCAGTGTGCTCTGCAAGTTAATAGCAGAGTAACGTATTAGGGTGTGTGTTAGCGCCATTCAAAAATAAAATAAACCATTTTATGGATTATTTGTTTAATCATTCTGATTATGTGTATACCATATGTTTAAATTATAATAGCTGATCTCTTTTTTTAAATTTGGCTTTTTGTACATTTAACATGTTTTGACTAGATTACAATATAAAGAAAATAATGAGTTGTTATGATCTGCAATAACTTCACCCAATTTTTAATTTTTTTTAACTATTGTGTTCTTGTATCTGTTATTTTTAAAGGCTTTAGAGTTGCTACGGTGTCAGTGAATTGAAGAAAAAAAATTGTTCCAGTTTTTCACTGTGAAAATCTGGTAAACCTGAACTACAGGACAGCGCAAGAAACTGAAGCTCAGGTAGAAATTTAGTCAGACACCAAAATCCAAGCTGAAAGTAAATTACTTTGTTTAATGCTGACAGTAGGAGTACCATGCAGAATTGCGGAAACTGCATTGTTGTCCTACTGTGGGCATTCAAGAAATATATAAATTAAATTAGCGAAGGGCTCCCCCCAGTGCTTTCTTCCACAGCAATATGGAAGAATCTAAAACATTCTAGAATAAAAACTGTAGAAATACATCAATAGCTGCCAT